>NC_058371.1:105216896-105516896 GCF_018350175.1 Felis catus | reverse complement strand
CTCCCAAAGTGGAGCCTGAGATAAGGACTTCAGTGCAAGTAACTGAAGGGGAGAGAGGGGGGAGTGGGAATCTCAGGAAGCAGAAGTGAGGAACCATAAAGAGTGATACAGGGAAGGGAAGACAGACAGTTAAAGGTGTATTCCTAAGCTGGTTACCACTTACGGCAACTGATACTCAAGTCCAGCTGAGATATTCTAAGGAACTGTGTAGACCATCCCTCTGCATTGTTCTTCTGGCGGTTGGGAGGCCGAGGCTTTCCTGCATTAATTTCAACCCTCTTTGGTTAAGATTGCCCAAGTGGCATTAGCTCCTTGTACTTCCAGGCTGCTCTGTTTGGGGGCTTAATGAACTGCCCAAAGCTTCAGAAAATGCCAAAAGACACAGTAAGTATTTGAGGTGGGAGGCTCTCAGTGTGATTAGGAACAGCCTACAACCACCACCAAAATCACAGGGACCAAGGGGAAGAGGTGGGTGGCCAAAACAACAACAACAACCACAAAACCAAAAGTGTCTGCTCCAGGGGTAAAGAAATGAAAAGACTGAAACAAAAGGAAAACTAACTGCATAAACACATTTATATCATCCCAAATGCTTTCTCCCTAAAAGTTTTAGGAGATTTCTAGTTTCTCATATGAAGATGGTCACAGAGATATCTGGCAGGATTTTAGAGACCAGCATGTAGTGATTGTATAGAACCGTGATAATAAACCCCTGGTATTTTGAAACACATTTGACAATTCAGACATTTATTATGAGGTTTGTGAGAGTACAGAATAAATCCAGGCTAGATAAAATACCCAAAGTAAAATAATTTGATTTGAGAGTTTCCACCAAAAAGAATATGAAACCAAAAATTAAGATTATTCCCACACCAAGTAGTTAGTTGTATTTATAAAGTTACTTAAGGTTAGTGTTCCTCATAGTGAAGCAGAGACAGTGCATAACCCACAATTCCTACCCCACTACAGAGCTGTCATTCCCAGCCAGTGAAGGTCTACATTTCTCACTCTCGTTGCTTGTACTTAGGAACACGTGACTTGTGTCCCTGAAGCCATTGTCCCACAAGTTATTTCTCTCCAGAGTCTCCAGCTGGCATGGGGTATGTGCATTCACCCAATTTTTCAGGGTGACAACTGGGATATGAGGGGTCAGATTCCTTTCTACATAGATTTTCAAACAGACCTCTTGTTTTCAGCCCCCCTACCATCCCCTTTTTCAGCGGTTCTTGCTGTTTTCAATTCTTAGATTTCCTGGCACTGCCTAGTGGGAACTAGCTATTTCTAAGTTTTCTCCACAGTCAAGTGAAGTTTCCATTTTTTTTTTCTTTTCGGTCAGCTAAGTTAATTACCATCTGTCCATCTACTTGTGATGTTTGAAATTTGCTCTTTCTTCTATGATGTTCCACTATTTTTTTAAAATTATTTTTGTAGCTTTAAGTCTTCTAAAATTCCTTTACCGTCATTTTAGTGTGATTTCAACTGTATGCTGGGGATTTTTAAAAAATGAATATAGCCAGGACTGTTTCTATGAGGGCTAATTGAAAAAATAAATCTAAACTAACTATATTCCAGGTAAGACAGTCTTCCAGAAATTCCTTTACCCACCCAGCCCAGGAAGTCACAATATTTGATACATATTAGAACATCTCTTGCTGTTTTATACTATTCCTGGATACCTTCATGAATAAAAATCTGAAAATGTACGATGCCTGATAATGGTCAACCTTTTTTTATCTGCAAAGTTACTCAAGGTAGTATATCCAAACCTTGAATATTTCAGCAAGATGTCTTCCCTAAAACTAGTTACTTTCCAAAGTTATCTTTCAACAAAGAAAAATCATCCATCACCAAGACAGGGACTTTTGGATGAAATTCTGGACATCTGCAAGGAGCCAAGTATCTAAAGTGATCTACCCTTTTCACAGAAAGAAAAAGCCATTAGAGAGAACTGACAAACAGCTGTGGCAGCTTATATAGGATATAATACACAGACACAAATCAAAAGAATGAGGGCACAGGAAGGAACCCAACACAAGAAAATAGACTGGGGAGTTTGTCAGTGTCGTTCATTTGCTTGATTGTTATTCACATAAAATATATAAAAATATACATGATGATGCTAGAAAGTGGCAAGGACTGCATATATCAATTATATACATTTACTGCCTGAACACTATATACTGGTAGTACATCCAAAAAACTCCTCTTCTATCAATGTGCTACTATTGATTTGTGTAGCTTTGCAGCAATTTCCTAAAAGAAAAAAATACCTAGGAAAAGGATTGCATGCAGACCAGCTTCCTGTTGTCTGTGCTTTAGATTAATTCACCAGTAGCTTCTGTGAAGCAATGTTAAACCCATAAACAAGGCTCAGTATGAATCTGCCAATACGATTAAATACATGTTCTACTTTGACAAAATCACATGCTTTTTATAAGAAAATAATGGAAAAAATAATGATTTTGAAGTATATTCGATGATACTTTGTCCACCTCAATAAAATTGTTGCCTTCTCAACCTCCATAAAAACTTCTGGTTTGGTCAGGAGGAAACAAAAACAGAATATAAAATACGGTGATCTCTCATTTCACTGGAAAAACACACTCTCAGCCCTTGCCCTAACTATCTACACATTTCAGTTAGTGAGAAAATGAAGAGGAAAGGAAGGGATTCTGAGTCAAAAGGATGCTTCCACTGTCCAGCACAAGGGGACAGTCTCTTTTTCTTTCATTTGAAGGTTTATTTGAAGTCATTGAACTTGGTGGGAGTCAATGGCCAAAACCAGGTACAATAAGAGATGCTTACCTGATCCTTTTTCCTTTAAGTATCACTCATTTGCCAGGTAATCCAAACAGTAAGAAACAGAACTAAAAAATTAGTCATGACATGGGCCAGGAAGAAAGCCGATTTAGGAACTTTAGATATACCGATTTGGCTTTTTAACAATTAGAGTACTTGGTCATCTATACCTTCAAATTACTGAGAGTCAACCCTTATTCTTAGATTAATATACTAGAAATTACTTTTTCAACAATTTAACTTTGTGAAATGTAGATGAATTGTTTCACTAGGGTTTCATTTTCAACTTTGCAGTAGGAAAAAAATCTAGTTTAGTCACAAGATATATTCTGTGTGGGCAGGGAGAGGAAAATCTGAAAGGTCAAAAATATATAGCTTCATCTCTATGTGGCTGTCATCATTGAGTCTCTGAGCCAAGTCATGAAAAATATGTGTCAACCCCAAAGTCTTTGGAAAAAGGGTTTCTTTCCTTTCATTTTCTTCCTCAGTTCCATACATAGAAGAATTGGATGACATCATGCACATTAATCCAAATTTGTCTTTCTGTCTTCTTTCTCTCTCCTGCCCTCTCTCTCCAAGTTCTAGCTCTCTGGCTACAAACCTGAAATGATTTTCCCTGTTATCTATCCTGATGAAAAGAAAATTTTCACCTGTCCAGAAGGAGCCCCCCACCCCCATCATCCACACCAAGGAAACCAGGACAGATATTGGAGAAGAAAATTGGATGCCAGGTTTTCTTTTTGGTCCCTTGAATTGGGGGAGGAGAATGGTCAATTCTAAATATACTTCCAAGTAGATATTAATGCAATCAAGAGCACTGGGGGAAAGTAGGAGAGGCAATGGCAGTAGGGTTGAGGAAGGTGGCTATATAATATACCAGAAGAAATAATACTGGCTTCCAATATTGGTTGTAAGTGGTATTAAGGGTTTCATAATCTGCCAAATCTCCCTGTGTGAAAAATTAGAAGTGTTGATGGGTTGGAGACCTTAGGAACAAGTAATGAAAATAACACTTTCGGAGTAATATATATCTTATTTCCTATACTACCAAGAGAACAAAAATAACAAAGGCTCAATGTGTATAAACAAACACTCTTAATTTTCCACTTGATATTATGCAAAGATTAACAACCTCCCAAGCAAAGGGGCATTGCCAACTCCTTTTTGGAACTTTTTACTGTAAATACATGGTAAAATATGCTTTCTGTAGCTTTCACAATATCTGACACATAAAAGTGCACCGTGAATGTTAAAAGAAAAAAGAACAGAAGAGGGAAGAAAGAAAAGAAAGGTGGTGGAATGAAATGAAGGAGGGAAAGAAGACAAAAGTGGCAAGAAAAGATGGACAGAGGGAATGAGGGAAACAGGTAAGGAGGGAAAAGAAGGAGAAAGTGAGGAGAAGAAGGAAGAAATAAACATTTCTATTTCTTTTTGTTTTTAATGTTTATTTATTTTTGAGAGAGACACAGAAAGATCACACAAGCAGGGGAGAGCAGAGAGAGAGGGAGACACAGAATTCGCAGCAGGCTCCAGGCTCTGAGCTGTCTATACAGAAGCCCAACGTGGGGCTTGAACCCACAAACCATGAGATCATGACCTGGGCCGAAGTCTGACGCTTAAGTGAGTCACCCAGATGCCCCTAAATGTTTCTATTTCTTAATACTTAGCAACCGGGTCAGTGATATCTGTTCCCCTTTTCATTCCTATAATGAAGAAATCTGAGGCTTCTAGAAAAAGACACAAATATATAAATTCATGTTTTCTAACATTATCTGAGCTTTTAGCACTACCCATTTTTTTATTTGTCTGTGGTCAATGTCGCTTCCCATTTCCTCCAAGATCTGTTTCTTACTTTGTCTTCTTTCCTCTCATTTCTTTACTTACAACAGAAATGTAGGGAAATTGAAACTATAAAGTGAGATTTCAATATTCTGCCATAGTACCTATAAATTAATCTACATCCATATCAGTGCCTAATTTATAGGCCCAGAAGTTGGAGAGTTTCTCCTTCTAATCAAGCTTAATTTGTCTTCATATTTTCTTGACCTTATAATTCCATTTTCTGGAACACTGCTTTTTTCCTCCATCTCATACCTTTCCATGACATACCTTTATTCACTCCCTTTATACTGTGTTCTTCTCAAGTCTAAAAACATACTGAAGTGCTCTTTGTCCTAAAAAGCATAATCTCCTCCAAGACCTCATCCCATCTTACCGTGCCCAGTCACTTTTCTTCCTTCCCTAGCAAACATCTTTTTAAAATATGGCTTTACTTCTTCTTTCCCAAGTTTCTAACAACTTTTCAATTGCCTCCAGAATTTTGACCTGCAATAGTCGTATACAATTGAGTTTCCTTTTCTAAATTATCATCTTGCTAGCTCTCTCTGTTGCATCTTGACACTGATAATGACATGCTCCTTTTTTAAAACGTTCCATCCATCTATTCCCATTATGCTCCTCATTCTTGCTTGTCTTAATAATTTGACGTTTGTGCCTTCCTTCTCTCCTTCAGTAAATCCCAATCTTATGCCTGCCACCTCAGTGTCTGTGTCCCCAGTATTCTATCACTACCCTGGTGCTCCACATGGTTGATCTCATCTTCTACTTACCTATTGTCTTTTGAAATGTCCTCAATATGAATTTCCATGACCCTCAGATTCAATGCATCCTAAACTACTGGCCATTTTTATCAGTCAGGGTCCCCACATCAAATTGCTGATGTACTTGAAATAGGATAATTTAAGGAGAATTCATTATAAAGACACTGTTTACAAATGTGTAGGTACAGAGGAACCAGCAAAGATAGTCCAGGAACACAGAGCTTCCATCCCACACCAAAAGGAATGAAGAGAGGAAAAGTTAATGAAACAATGAAATCTGACAGAAGAAAACCTGTATAAAAACATTGATGTCTATTCGGGTCCATATGCGAGAGAAAGGTAGTACAAGGAGGAGCAAAGCAATGATATGTCACACAATATATTGCTTTTTCTTCTTCTCATCCTCTCTTACACTTTGTTGGATGAAGTGTGAAACAGCAATGAAGAGGACCCACGAAGTCCCACCAGTGAATGTATAACTGCAGAGTATTAGCAGTTTGGTCATAACTAGGATTGATGTAAATCCTAGAACATTATATGCTACTGATATTCTTTATGTAAGATTCTGGTAAAGAGGGGATAAAATGAACACTTAAATAACCAAAAGGCATATCTGGTATGCTTCATATGCTTCTGTTATCTGTTACTTTTCCATGGTGACAAATTTGGTAATCCTAACTCCTTTGTCCCATACATATTTCACATACCTCTTACCTTCTGCGTTACACTTTAGCTACATACGATTCTTTACTTAGCAGGGTGACCCAAACCTTTATTTCTGCAGAATCGGTATCCTTGGTGGTGGTGTGTTTTGTTTTTGTTTTGGGTGTGTTTTGGGGTTTTTTTGTTTTGTTTTTTTTTTTGTTTTTTGTTTTTTTGGTTACTACTATTTTACAATGACTACGATTTGGAGGCAAAAGGGTACTGAGATGCCCCCCAGTGAATCTCCTGGATTCCAGAAATAGTCTTCTTTTCACTTATGGTTCAGCAGCAAACCAATTTGCCCCTAGTTATTACAATTAATCACCCGAAAGTTGGATTCTTGTCATAGAGTCCAAAATGGCCAGAGCAAAGCCTCACATTTTAATTTGTTACAACTAAGACTGTTGTCCTTAGCAGAAGTCCTACCTTGGGGACTAGGACAACCAAATCCATAATGCAAGCTCATGAAAAAGGGAAGCAAAAATTCTAGCAGATTATAAGGTATAATGTGAGATATGGCTACTCCCATCTCTATGACTTGTTTGGCATACCTGTATACACTCTCTATGGGTGAGATAGCACAATACATTAGTTACTTGTATAAAGTATATACCACATACTACATAATAGTTCCCCAACCTCTCAGAATGTTTGCATCTCAGCTCCCTCCAAAACTGAATCTTAGCATCTTTATTCCATTATTCTACCATGCCAACTGCTTCTATGTGACAGGGAATCTAGTAAGATAAATAAAATCTTTTGTACATTGCCACATTTTCTGTAACCATGTATGCCCTCAACTTAGAGGCAGTACATGTAAGATAACATGGCATAGATAAAGCATTCTGAAAGTATAGGAAGATTGGTGCTGGCAGACATGCTGGAGGCAAGACAGACAAATCCATGTTAAGAAATATGTGTTTATCCCTGTGAGATCAAAGCACAACACCCTACATCATGGAAAGTGTTCAAGGTAGTCAACCTTCCGTAAGGCAGTTTACTGATCCTGCTAGAAGATACTGGCCTCAACTGTTGGTAGTTTAGGCACTCAACTGTGATAATATTATTCAGATGGTATTGCTGAATCCACACACAACCTCCATGCCTGATGCCTTGATCAATCCATATCTGTGGCTAATGAGAAAAGCAAAGGAAGCTAAGGCATAGTCTCCTGGAGGGTACCAGGAGGAAAGAGCCACATTACTGATAGCAACAAGTTAATCATTAACACAACCTATACTAGGTTTCTTCCCCTATTTGTTTTCCCTACTCACCCTTTTACCAGTGCTTCCCAGAATCACATAACAGCACTACTTTTATTCAAATCATTAGGACCTCAAGGTTAGCCTGGCAGGTCAAATGGTGCTTTGTGGAGCTCCTAGCAAGCCCTGGTAGAATAATCATAACTCAGAATACTAGATCATACCTTTGCAGCAGAGAACTACTGACTGTTTGCAAAGTAGTTTCTAGCATACTACTGGGTTCTAGGACATCATGAGTGTCTGACTACAGGATATTAAATATGACAAGAATTTCCAATTTGGGGTTGGGTATTGTCAGAACCACAAAGTTGTAAGTTTGGGTGGACACAGCATCAATTTGCCATACACAGGCATACCTTAAAGATATTGTGCTTTGGTTCCAGACCACCAAAGAAAAGCGAGTATGGCAATAAAGTAAGTCAAATGAATATTTTTGTTATCCAGTGCATATAAAAGTTATGTTTTAACTATACTAAAGTCTAGTAAGTGCACAGTAGTATTATGTCTTTAAAAAAATGTATATACCTTAATTTGAAAATACTCGATTGCTAAAAAATGCTAACCATCACCTGAGCTTTCAGCGAATGGCAATCTCTTTGCTGGTGGAGGGTCGTGCCTTGATGTTGATGGCTGCTGACTAATCAGCGTGGTGGTTACTGAAGGCTGGAGTGGCTGTAGCAATTTTTTAAAAATTTTTTAATGGTTATTCATTTTTGAGAGACAGAGAGAGACAAAGCATGAGCAGGGAAGGGACAGAGAGAGGGAGACACAGAATCTGAAGCAGGCTCCAGGCTCTGAGCTGTCAGCACAGAGCCCAACATGGGGCTTGAACTCACGAACTGCGAGATCATGACCTGAGCCAAAGTTGGATGCTCAACCGATTGAGCCACCCAGGCACCCTGTAGCAATTTCTTAAAGTAAGACAACAATAAAGTTTGTTGCATCAATAGACTGATTCTTTTTTTCACAAATGATTTTTCTATAACATGTGATGCTATTTCATATCATTTTATCCATAGTAGAACTTCTTTCAAAATTGGAGTTAATCCTCTCAAAACCAGCCACTAATTTATCAAATACGTTTATGTAATAGTCTAAGTCTTGTGTTGTCATTTAAACATTCTTCATAGAATCTTCACCAGGAGTGGATTCCATATCAAGAAATGACTTTTATTCTAGAAGCAACCCCTCATCTGCTCAAGGTTTATTGTGAGATCACAGCAATTCAGTCCTATCTTCAGGCTCCACTTCTAATTCTAGTTCTCTTGCTGTTTCCACTACATCTTCAGTTACTTCCTCCACGGAAGTCTAGAACTGCTCAAAGTCATCCATGAGGACTAGAATCAATTTCTCCTGTTAATTTTGATATTTTGACCTCTTCCCATGAATCACTCGTGCTTAATGGCATCTAGAATGGTGAATCCAGAAGATTTTCAATTTACTTTGCCCAAGCCTATCAGAGGAATTACCATCCTTTAAAATTTATTTCTTAAATAATAAGATATTATTAAATCTTAAATATTTCAAAGTCAGAAATATTCCTTGATCCATGGGCTGCAGAATGGATGTTGTATTAACAGGCATGAAAAACATTAATCTCATTGTACATCCCCATCAGAGCTCTTGGCTGACCAGGTACATTGGCCATGAGTACCAAACTTTGGAAAGGAATCTTTTTTTCTGAACAGTACATCTCAACAGTGGGCTTAAAATCTTAAAATATTCAGTAAACTATGTTGTTAACAGATGTGCTGTCATCCAGGCTTTGCTATTCCATTTACAGAGAACACACAGAGTAGATTTAGCATAATTCTTAAGGTCCCTAGGATTTTTGGAATGGTATGTGAGCACTGGCTTCAGCTTTAAGTCACCAGCTGCATTAGTCCCTAACAAGAGATTCAGCTTGTCCTTTGAAGCTTTGAAGCCAGGCATTGACCTTTTCTTTTGCTATGAAAGTTCTAGATGTCCTGCTCTCCCAATAGAAAGCTGTTTTGTTTACTTTGAAAATATATTGTTTAGCATAGCCACCTTCATGAATTATCTTAACTAGTTCTTCTATATAACTTGCTGCAGCTTTTACATCAGCACTTGCTGTTTCACCTTGTACTTTTATGTTACAGAGATAGTTTATTTTCTTTTAACATGAACCAACTTCTGATAGCTTCCAACTTTGCTTCTGCAGCTTCCTCATCTATCTTGGCCTCCACAGAATTGAAGAGAGCTAGGGCTTTGCTCTGGATTAGGCTTTGGTTTAAGGGAATAGTGTGCTGGTTCGGTCTTCTGTCCAGACCACTAAAACTCCCCATGTCAGCAATAAGGCTGTTTCATTTTCTTACCAATTGGGTGTTCACTGGAATAGCACTTTTAATTTCCTTCAAGAACTTCTCCTTTGCATTCACAACTTGGCTAACCATTTAATGCCAGAGGCCTGGCTTTCAGCTTAACTTGGGTTTCAACATGCCTTCCTCACTAAGCTTAATCATTTTTAGCTTTTGATTTAAAGTGAAATTAGTCAGTCAGAGAAAGACAAAAATCATATGACTTCACTCATATGAGGACTTTAAGAGACAAAACAGATGAACATAAGGGAAGGTAAACAAAAATAATATAAAAACAGGGAGGGGGACAAAACAGAAGAGACTCATAAATATGGAGAACAAACAGAGGGTTACTGGAGGGGTTGTGGGAGGGGGGATGGGCTAAATGGGTAAGGGGCACTACGGAATCTACTCCTGAAATCATTGTTTCACTGTATGCTAACTAACTTGGATGTAAATTTTTAAAAAATAAAAAATTAAATAAAATAAATAAATAAATAAATAAATAAAGTGAGAAGCATATAACTCTTCCTTTCACTTGAACATTAACAGGCCATGATAGGGTTATTAGTTGGCCTAATTTTAATATTGTTGTGTCTCAGGGAATTAGGAGGCCTAAAAAGAGGGAGAGAGAGATGGGGAAATAGCCAACTGGTGGAGCAATCAGGAGATGCAATTATCAATTAAGTTTGCTGTGTAATATAGGTGTGGTTTATTGTGGGGAATAAGCTTAGGAATTCCCCAGGCTTATACCAATGGGTTAACAAGGCATAAAGAAGTACAAAGCCATAGGATGCTCACACCTGAGTGTGGGTAAACAAGATTAGGGCCCCAGAATAGGGAGGTACAAAGGCACCCCAGAATAGAGAGGGGGTGCAGAGTGTCCAGAATAGAGAGGGAGGGGCAAAGGCCCCAGAATAGAGAGGGGTGCAAAGGTATATGAAGTAAGCAAGATTAGAAATTCAGGGCAGAAGCGCCCCCAATTTAGTACTATAACAGAAAGCTGCATTCACAGGAAGAAAGGACCAAGTTAGGTAAACTGGTAAATTGGGCTATAGACCGCTGCACTGCACTGCTGGTGAAGTTGCACAGAGCAGACATGATTAATAAAAGAAAAGGTGCCTTGTTAACCCTGAGGTTATTCCCCCTTTCTGTCTTGTCCCCTAGGCTAGCTAAGATAAACAGACATGGCACCTCCTGTCTGCCATTAACAACCATCTGCCCATCTTCCCGGTGCCAGGATTTTGTTTTATATTGACCCAAACCCCAAACACCATATATCTTCAAAACCCCCTTTTCCCTCATGCCCATGAGTTGATGTTCACCAATTCGTTGTCTCTTTGTGCACACCCATCACATTTGTAAGCCTTCTGATCTTAATAAAAACAGGGCAAGGACCCTTATTCAGGGCTCTTGTCTTTTCCTGGACATTAGCCATCTCTCACTTTTCATCCTGTGTCCCGCTCTTTTGCTAGACAAGAGAGAACTTTAAACTTAGAGTCTACGACAGTTCATGATGCTTCAAAACAATTACAATGGTAATATCAAACATCACAGACTACAGTACCATAACAAATGCAATAATAATGTAAAAGTTTGAAATATTGAAAGAATTACCAAATTGTGACACAGAGATAGGAAGTGAGAACTGCTGTTGGAAAAATCTCACTGACAGACTTGTTCACTACAGTGTTGCCACAAACCTTCAATTTGCAAAAATCACAATATCTGCAAAGTGCAATAAAACAAGGTGTGTGTGTAATGGAAGTGGTAAATTCACAACACAAGCAGGCCTAGTGAGCACTGTGACACAAATGTGTTGGCTAGACACACATGCAACCTGACTTTGCTGCACTTATGCTTTTGTTCATCTCATACATATGGCCTCAAGGTGAACCATGAGTTGAAGGGGAGTCCCAAAGACCAGCTAATGAAGGAAGAAGAAATTTAGGTCTGTTACTGATTGGTTGACTCAGTATTTTGTATAAATTGAAATTAACTGCTATAATACTACAGTTCCTCTCAATGGTGGCCCTGAAAAACAGTGATTGGATAACAGTGTTTATTTATTTTTGACAGAGAGAGAGAGACAGAGACAGAGAGCACACAAGCAGGGGAGAGGCAGAGAGAGAGGGGGACAGAGCACCCGAAGCAGGCTGCATACTGACAGCAGACAGCCTCATGAGGGGCTTGAACTCACAAACTGTGAGATCATGACCTGAGCTAAAGTTGGAGGCTTCACCTAGGCACCCTTGGATAAATTATTTCAATAGCCATGTTTTCAGTTGAAAGAATTGAAAGAAATTAATTGAAAGAATTGAAAGAATTAGAGGCCACAGAGTGGCCTGAGATAAGGTAGTAATATACTACAGGACTATGGCTTGTGTTTTTGTTTTTTGTTTTTTGGGTTTTTTTTTTTGGTTTTTTTGGGAGGGGGTTTGTCAGGGGTTTGGAAGAGGCAAGTTTGGAAGACCTGTCATAAGAAAATCTGTGAAATAGTCATGTACATGTGTTTATGTCAATGGACACAAAACATATGCACATTTGTGTCCTATCAAAATCCACTGGAGAGCATCTACCACAGAGTAAGAATACATAGTATGATTTACATTGTGAATGTCACTTGCCTCTGTCCTATTCCACTCCAGTGCTTTCACAATGGGCCTATGAGTGGGATAGGCATGTTGACAAGTATGGACACTAATCATGGGCCCAACAGAAAGGCTCCTTTTCACGAAGTCTTATTGAGTTACTATATTTGTTGAAAGTCCAACCTGTCAACCATCCAAAATCAGAGACAGAAATAGAAAGAATAGAAAATTCAATAAAGTTCTATTCCATATGGAGACTAACCAGACATTTAGAAGAATAGATTATTTCAGATCTTCTCTTCTCAGAAAAGGCAACAACTTGTCCTTATTGAGAATATTTGTGTTCTGGGTATGAATTTGCCTTTCTTTGTGCACTGACTTAAATAATACCCCCATTTAGAGTCTCACTAAGGTTCTAATTTACCAAACAAGGTCCTATAACATGTTGACTTGGATGTGAATAAAGATTTAATCATGTAAGAGGTGTGACAATATTCATATAACTGCAGAATCTACCACTCCTACCATGTACTGCTTCACCTGGAAACTGCCAAACTAATAGAACACTGGAATGGACCCTCAAAGGTACATGTAAGGCATTATTTGGGGGTAACACCTTGTTTATTTGGAATACTTTCCATAACAGGCAGTAAGTACTTTGAAGCAGCTATTACATGGTGCTGTGTTGATGATAGTTACAAAATATTGGTCTGGAAACCAAGGGGTGGAAGTAGAAATGGCCTCCCTTGACATTATTCTTGAGGGCCCACTTGACGAAATTGTATTTTCTAGATAAAGGAATGCTTCTAGCTCTGGACACAGTAGGAACTTCACAAAACCTAAATCTACAAATGTCCCCTTATTCTATATGCCTACAGGTCATCAAGCAAAAAAAAGTAAATTACTATATTGTTAGAGGTAATTGTCTCTGATTATCATAAAAAGATAAGGCTGTTTCTACAAAATGGGCTAGGGAGGAAAATGTTATAACTAAGGGAACTCCATAGGACTTCTCTTAGCACTTCCATTTTTTATAACCAAGAATAGGCAATTACAGCAAGCACAGCCTGACAAGGACACTGTAAATAAGGCTTAAATCCTTTAAGGGTGAATATTTTCATTACTCCAGTTGGGGTGGGGGATGGACAGACCTAAAGAAGTGCTGCCTGAGAGGAGGGAGATCTGGAAGGAGTAATATAGAAGGGATATAATAAATGTCAAATATGGCCTTGGAACCAACTGGGACCAGGGACTGTGGCTTACTCACTGTATTCTCTGTTTTGACACACCACACACACACACACACACACACACACACACACACACACAAGACTTTCTTGAAAAATCAATGAAAGAACAGAAAGTTAACATAGAAACATGTAGATCAAATTCTAAGGGGTAGACTATTACAGACATTGCCAGTGCCTTCATTCCTCAACATTTCTATGCATGTTAATGGTTTCTTACTGCATGCGTATGCCATTTTCCATCTGAAGGCTTCCCCTGGCTTCAGACACATTTTCAGTTAGCACAGTAGGAGAAGGCTGGAAATGCTAAGCAGTTAATACCTTTGTAATCCATGCTCAATAATCATGAAGAGATGTTGGTTGATAATTATTCCAATTTCTTTGAGACAGGTCTGGGGCAATTCTAACGGGTATTTTTCACTGTTTTCCAGAGATTTCCAATAGCATTGAGTCCCAGTGGTCCACAGAATTAATAGGGAGTGGTCCACCTCCTTATTAATATATTCTCCTATATCTACTTGTGTATTAGCTTGCTATTGCTGTTGTAATATATTACAACAAACATAAAACAGTACAAATGTATTATACTACAGTTCTGGAGATGAGATGCCCACAATGATTTTACTGGGTCAAAGTTAGGGTTGGCAGGGTCACACATTCTCTGGAGTCTCTAAAAAACAATCTATTTCTTGCCATTTTCAGTTTCACTTCCTCCATCTTCAAAGTGCATCATTCTAATCTGTGCTTCTATAGTCACATGACCTTCTTCTCTTCTGTAGACAAATCTCTGTTTCCGTCACCCTTATAAGGACACTTACAATAACATTTTGACCCCACTCAGATAATCCAAGATAATCTGTCCACCTCAAGATCCTTAATTTAATGACATATGTAAACCTTTTTACCATATAAGGTAAAGGTTCCAGGCATTAGGACATGGATATCTTGAGGGCCATTATTCAACCTAATTGCTTCCCATCCCTACCATTCTTCTGGAATCAGTTCTCAAACTACTTCCACTTAAATGCTAATCCCAGAGTCTCCTTCTGACGTTAGCAGGCTTCCTGACGTTAGGAAAGCTACAATTATTTAGTGGTGATACCTGTTACAAAGCCTCTCTCCCTAGATTCTAGCAATAAAATACCTCCAAACATTGTCTTATCCCCTGCGCACAACTTTCTGATAGTATTTTTTCAATTCCACATACCATTGTTGATATTTTAATACCAAATACAAATTTCCAAGCCCTTAACAAGGTCTCCAATGGCACACAGGGCTTGGCCCTGCCTTTCTCCTAAGCAACATTCTCTCCCAAACATTCTGGACTGATTTCAGTTGTACATATGCAACAAGCCTTTTCTTCCTGCTTTAGATATTTTGTTCTTTCTACCCCAAACTTAAATCCTCTCATTCAATGCTTGGTTAAGCCTTACTGATCCTTCGTCTCATTGTAAATATGCTCCAGAATGGTCTTCTTTAACATTCCATCAAAATTAAGTCTCCTGATTATAGTAGCTCATAATATCTTATATTTTCCCTTTTTATTTCTTGTCAAAATTTGCAATTATATATGTATCTGATTAGTTCTTAGCATCTGTTACCATGGTAGCCTCTAAGCTCACAAGTCAAGGATCATATCTGATAAGTACTTAAACATAGTGCTTATTGCCATGTCTGGCACATACAATCAATGCATATTTGGTGAATAAATGAATAAAGAAGTAAATGAATGAGTAGAACTTTAAAGCCACTTCAGTTTTGTGAGATGCATTGTCTGGGAAGCATATCTCACATGGAGGGAGTGAGCATGCTTTTTATTTTATTTTATCTGTTTTTGTCAGGACTGTGGTACAGAATATCTTTTTTAAATGCAATGCATAAAATATTTAAATTCCACAAATAAGCTTTTCTTCTCCATTTTATTCTGTAGGCTATAAATATTTAGTGCTTTATTCATTTTCATATTTTCTAGCATAAGCTAATTTCTCTTCTCTGCAAACAGATAAGCAGTGTTAGAATCTGTGTAAATAGGTGGCATTAGCATTTGTGGCTCCTAATCTTAGCTAAGCCCTAGAATTCATTAAGGCCATTTATCTTCTTTCTGCTTTTCCCAAATTTTTGTCTTTTCCTTTGTTTTCATTTCTGTATGCTAATTTTTCCTTCAATTGCTTTGCTTTTCTGGTCAGAGGCAAGACAGACAATAACTATCAATATTGATTTTAAAATTGATCAAAGCAAATCAAGAATTATTAATTTCTTTTTTAAATTTTTTAATGTTTATTTATTTTGAAGAGAGAGAGAGAGAGATAGAGCATGAGCTGGAGAGGGGCAGAGAGAGAGGGAGACACAGAAACCAAAGCAGGCTCCAGGTTCTGAGTTGTCAGCACACAGCCCAACGCATGGCTCGAACTCAGGAACTGCAAGATCATGACCTGAGCCGAAGTCAGACACTTAATTGACTGAGCCACCCAGGAGCCCATTAATTTCTTATTTTTTATCATTATCTTTTATTTTATTTTTTCTTCAATTTACAACAAATTTGATAGCTATATGCTATAATAATTTCCTCTTCCTCTCCACTATCTCCCCTAGTGTTGAGTTAATCTTATTTTCCATGCCATTGCAAGGACTCAGGCATTGCCATGGATTTTTCAACTAACTCAGAAACTCAGTTTATTTAAAATTTATTCATTGATTGATTCATTCAATAAATATTCACTGAGTGCCTACTATAAGCCGAACACTCTTCTAGAGATCTGGAAGAGGACAGAATGAAGTCTCTATCTTCATGAAACTTAGATGTTATAGCATAAGCTAAGAAAAAGTATAAATAACCATATGAATATAATATATATTGGCTCTGGAGAAAAATAAAACAGGGTACATGAAATAGGGATTGCATGGGGCAAATATATGGGGCTGTTGCTATTTTGAAAAGAGTTGTAAGTGAAAACTTTGTTGAAAAGATGACTGACTATTAGGTTTCTCCAAAGAAATGGAGCCATATATATATTTTTTTCTTTTTTCTTTGAGTAAAACATATTATCCTCATAATGTAGCCAGGCCTCACTCAGTTAGAGGCCTTAAAAGAAAAGACTGGCATCCCCTAAGGAGGAAGGAATTCTCCTTTCAGACCACCTTGGAACTCAAGACTCTGCAACATCAACTCCAGCCAGAATTTCCAGCATGCTGGCCTGCCTTGCAGATTTTCAGACTTACCAGCCCCAACATGCACATGACAGATTTATTTTAAGGAATTAAATTTTGGATTTTGGACTTTGGATTTTACCCTGGGTTACTATCAGAAAGGTAACATGATTTAACTTTTTTTAAGAGACATTTTAAATGTTAGGTGAAAAATAGACTATAGAGAAGCAAGTAAGTGTGAAGAAGGAAAACAAATTGAGGAGCAGTAATCTACGAGAGAAATGATTGTGGTTTTAATGGAAGTGATGAGAAATATCAAATTTTGAAAAAATATAGTATATAATACTATATAATATATATGCTATTTTAAATAGTTCCTGCATTCAAATCATAGGCATTGATTGCAAGCTTGAATGATGAAAGATACCATGTATCCAAATCCCTCAAGTTACTGAGCTTTGGAGAGAGGTCATTTGTTTGCCAAAGGTTACCTCTATTTTGAAGGTAGAAATCCCTTATTCCATATCACTTATGAGCGTTCTGCTTCCCTGATCAAACCCTAATGGATATACATGGTACTTAAAGCCATGGAACTAGATGAAATTACTTACAGATTATAGTATAACTATAGAAATAGTCTAAGAATTGGGTCATTGGTCAGCCTTCTCTTTAAAGATCAATTTTAGGAGAAGAAACAAGCAAGTGAGACTGAGAAATAGCAGCCTATATGGCAGAAAAAGAATTAGAAATATTTTTCAAGAGAGTGTTATGGATTATACCAAATATTACTGACAAGTTGAATAAGATAAGCAATGAGTTGACCATTGCACTGGACAGAGCTAAACAGGCAAGGAAGACATTATTCAAGACTATTGCAGTAGGGGAGAGGGATTGAACACAACTCTGTTGAAACAAAAAATGGAGAATTTTTAAGAACAGGGTGAGCTATTGGGAAAATACTAGAGGATATAGGTGGAGGTTGATAACTGTGATTAGGCCATCTGTATTTGCCAATGGATGCTTATCAAAATTAGGCTCCTACCCTCCCATGGTGATTGGGAGATGGGGCCCTACCTTCTTGGATGATTACATTTCAAAAGAATGGCTCCCAGTCCTTGAGAAATACAATCTTGGTTTATAAAACTGGCAAGAAGCTGGGAAAAGATTTACATCTCAAAGGGGAA
Organism: Felis catus; assembly: GCF_018350175.1. NCBI lineage: Eukaryota > Metazoa > Chordata > Mammalia > Carnivora > Felidae > Felis > Felis catus. The sequence continues at coordinate 105,499,046 of NC_058371.1, read as the reverse complement.
GTTTACAGTTGTAAGATTTTTTGAAGTAGTAAATGTTCTAAGAAAAAGGAAGCCAGGGAGGGGCCTATATTCAGGAAGGTACCTGTTGAAAGTTTAGTACGCTAAGGGGAACATTAAAGCCTATCTTGGTCAATTTATCAGGGTAGAGATCATGAATGGCCTTGGTGAGAGCAGTTTGGGTGGAGTTATGGGAGGAAAGGGTTTATCACAGTAGGTTCAAGAGAGAAGAGGAAATCAGGATAGAGGGCAGAGATAAGACTTCTGGAATTTTGCTGTTAAGGAGCAGAGGAATGGCCTGACAGCTGCAAAGGGAAGTGATGGTCAAGAGAAGATTACATAGGATGAGAGAAATAACTCACAAGTTTGTATGAAGAAGAGAATGATCCAGTAGGGAGGGAAATATTAATTATTCAACAGAGAGGACAAATGCTAGAGAGAGGTTCTTAAGTAGTCAAGAGGGACAAGATCTAGTTCACAATTTAGGGGGTTGACCTTAGATAGGAACATTAATTGCTTATCATAGTTAACAATAGGGAGGGCAGAGACTTTTCAAATCAAGGGCAGGAAGGTAAGGACATGCATTGGTGAGAATCTGTGGAAGGTCTCTTCTGTTTACTATGACAGGAAGCTAGATTTTTAGCTTAAGCTTAAGGATGGGGAGACACAGATAAAGGATTAAGACACAAAGAGGGGGTATGAAACGGTTGGCCAAGGACAATAAGAGTAGATGGACTAAAAAACACGGATTGCTCAGATAGCACTAGTGGTTCACTAAATATTACTGCTCAGAGTGTAAACTAAGATCAGTCAGCATGATTGTCCAGATGTTGTCATGGTCAGTGGCGAATGTGGTTTGACCAGGATTGGGGACCTACCTAGGTAAATATGACAAAGGGAGAAACTTTGAAGACTACATATTTTTTACTATATACAAAATATACTATATACTATACACCTTCTTCATATCATCTCTCACGGCAATATATTCTTCTGCCTTTAAATATTTTATTTGCTTGCCTGTTTTCAATTAACAAGTATTTATTTAGTACTATTAATAACAGCTAATATTAATATTTACTTGGCACCTAACAATGTTGTAGTCACCTTTCTAAACACTTCGCCAGTATTTCTACTCCCTTAATCTTCGTATCAATCCTGATAGAGGTAATATTATCTGCTCTTTCCAGATGAAGGCACTGAGGCACAGAGAAATTAAATAACTTGCCCCAAGATCAGACAGTAAGTAGCTGAGATATAAATCCAGTATGAGGTTTCAGAATCTGGGCTCCTAATCACTACACTGCAGTTGTCTGTGAATTAAATAGCCTGCCAGCAATTATACAGCATAAAAAGCAGATAAGGTTTAATTAACAAATTAGTTAGGAAAACATACACCATGAAACAAAGTGAGAAAAACAGATTGATATAATTATATTAGTACCCGATGTTTACTAATTGGAAATTCATGTATGGGATAAGGAATTGTCCGAATGGATTTTGACATGGGTGGGATATGAAGAGAACAAAGAAAATCACTCCAGGTGGTGGAAGAGCAGAAGCAAAGTCTGGGAGGTGGGTTTACACCTAATGCACTAAGGAAGAGAGAAAAGTGCATGACTGGGGCTAGGAGAGATTGAATTTGCATGGGAGCACTGGGAAAAAAATTTAGTCGGGTGAAGGGGAAGGGACTAATGGGAAATAGATTTGTGAGTGGGGGTATTGCAGAGGAAGGCAGGAACAGGAGGAAAGTGATGTCTTAAGATGTATGCAAGGTGTTTCGGTCTGATTGGATGGTACTGAGAACCCCTCCTGGTGAGTCACATAAAGAGCAAAACCACACTGACCCCAACAGCATGAAGGAGGCCAGCAGCCAGGGAAAGGATGGAGAAGAGGGCTGTGGCCATGTTATTTTCATCTTTCCCTTCTCCTCTCCTCCTCACTTACTTTCTTTCCCTATCAAAGGTTTAATGGAATATTCATGGAATTGGGTGACTACATGAATAAGGAAACGAAGAAAACAATTTCTGTGTTTTAAAATTTTTCATAGACCAAGAAATTATTAATGTTAATAACAAAATGAGAATGTTGTAAAAAGGAAGCAGTTTAGAAAGAACAAAGTTTCAGGGCACCAGGTTAAGTATAAATACTACGCTGTCAGCAATGTACTCACATGTGTCAGAGTTGCTCATTAGTTGCCTAAGAGGAGTCATATCCAGCATTTAAACCTGGTAGAAAATGGTGTTTCTTGGTCAAAATTCATTGTGCAGCTTCAGAAGAATAATGAAGAGAGGTGTGTCTTTTTTTCCCCCTCATCCTTAGCTGGGAGGCCTGAGAGTAACACATAATAACAGGATAATAACAGCAGCTGTGCTTATAAATATCCCCCTTCCTACTGAAAGAGGGTTGTTCAGCTAGATGCAAACCCGGTGTGTAATTATATATTTACAAGACATACATAATAATAGTTAGATGGTAAACACTAAGGAAGTAAAATAAGGGGAAAAAAACTGAGTAGTGAATGCAAAGAGATTTTAGAAATACCCTGCTGCTCAGTGTACCATGCACAGTTCTTTATGAATAAATTTCATGTGTGCAAATAAAGTAAGAGAAGTTAATTTGACAGCTAACAATATCAAGTGGAAAAATTACCCTTTAGAAAACTGGTGAATTTAGCTTTCTCCCCCCAATTTTCTCAAGCTTTGGAGGGTGAAATTGTAAAGGTTGGGTTTTCTCTCTTCTAAAAATAGAATTATAGTGATTCATGTCTACTGAGATGGTTTGTGCTGTGTCAGCTTGGTTCATCTGGAATGTGTTTTCCCAGAATTCCCTGCAGGGTTCTGCATTAGAGGAATCTGTGCCTGATTGGGAAAACAGAAGAGGCAGCCATTAACCTCTGCAGGTACTGTGCTTACACACAATAACAGAAAGGAACCCTGGTGCCATGGTTTTTAAATCATCTTCCATCTCTAATCTATGAAGTGTCTACGCTAGTCTTTTTTTATTGTTGTTAAGTTTATTTATTTTTAAGAGCAAGAGAGAGAGAGCACACGTACGCACATGACTGGGGAAGAGGCAGAGAGAGAATCCCAAGTGGGCTCTACACTGTCAGTACACAGAGCCTGAGCCTCACGGTGGGGCTGGATCCCCCAAAATGTGAGATCATGACCTGAGCTGAAATCAAGAGTCAGATGCTTAACCAACAAAGCCACCCAGGCGCCCCTAGTCTTGTGTCCTTATAAAAATTTTTTAACAAATTATTGATTGTAGTAATCATTTTTATTTTTTGGTACAAGTCCTTGTTCAAATTTACATACTATAAATAATTACTTCCGGTTTGTGGCTTACCCTTTCTTTTTTTTTTTTTATGATATCTTTTGAAGGGCTAAAGTTTTAAATTTTGGTGAAGTCCAGTTTATCAATTTTTATTATTTTATGGCTAGTGCTTTTAAAGTACAGTCTAGAAAAATCTTTGCCTAACCTAATATTGTGAGATTTCCTCCTATATTTTTCCCAGTTTTATCTTTCTTGACCTTTTTGTTTAGACCTATGATCAATTTCAAATAATATCTGTATGTGATATGAGTTAGACTGAAATTTGCTTTTCTCTATATGGATAACCAGCAGCATTTGTTAAAAAGATTTTACAAAAATGAATATGCTGCAATTTTGACTGTGATTATGGTAGATCTATAGATCTATTTGAAGGAAAGTGACATCCTATATATATATATATATATATAATAGCTGTCCATTTATTTAGGTTTTCTCTAAGTTCTCTCAGCAACATTTTGTAGTTTTCAGTGTAGAGGTCAGCAAGTTTCTTGGCAAATTTGTTTCTCTAAGGATTTTATGTTTTTTGATGCTGAATCTTGGAGGAGAGGATTCCAGAAGGTTATTGTTTGTTTTGTGGTTTTTATGTTTTTTTTTTTTTTTGTCTTTTGATTCCTTAGGACTGCAAATAAAGTCAATTTTACTTCTTCCTTTCCAATATCTATGCTTTCCCCGCACTCTTTCTTGCTTTATTAGAGCAGCTAGCATCTCCACTATAATGTTGAAAGCAAGTGGTGAGAGCAAACATCCTTGCCTTTTTCTCTGGTGTTAAGAGAAAAATGATCCATCTTTCACCATTAAACATGATTTTTGTTCTAAGATTTTTCGTAGATTTCCTGTATAAAATTGAAGATTCCTTCAATTCCTAGTTGTCTTTTATTCCTAGTTTATCGTGCATTGATGTTGAATTGTATCAAATTCTTTTTCTGCCTCTATCAATAAGACGAAATGATTTTTTTTCTCCTTTATTCTGCTAGCCGTGGTTAATTGCATCCTTTTCAAATGTTGAAACAATCTTGCATTCCTAGGATAAACCCCACTCAATCATATTTTCGTTTTTACGTAATTCTAGATTTGATTTGCTAATGCACTATTGAGGATTTTATGCCTGTGATCATGAGGAATATTTATGCGTAACTCTTTTTTGTAAAGTTTTTGTTAGGTTTTAGTATCAGAATTGCACCGGCCTCATAAAAGGGATGGTTCCTTCCTCCTGTTTTCTGAAAGATATTACACAAGACTGGGATTATTTCTTCCTTGAATGTTTTCTAGCATTTACCAGTGAAGCCATCTATATCTGACTTTTTTGTTTTAAGGCTTTTCATTGCAAATTAAGTTTCTTTAATCACTACAGCGGTCTTCAGATTTCATATTTCTTCCTAAGGCACTTTTTGGTAAATTGTATTTTTTAAGGAATTTGCCCATTTCATTTAAGCTTTCAAATTTATTGGCATTGAGTTGTTAGAATTAACCCTGTAATATCTTTTTTTAATTAATGTTTATTTTTGAGAGAGAGAGACAGAGCATGAGCAGATGAGGGGCCGAGAGAGAGAGGGAGATTGAGCCCTGCGTCAGGTTCCATGCTGACAGTGCAGGGCTTGCTTGGGATTCTGTCTCTCCTTGTCTCTCTGCCCCTCCCCTGCTCACACACATGCTCTTGCTCTCTCTCTCTCTCTCTCTCTCTCAGAAAAAAGAATTCAGTGTTTCAATTTTACTGAGACTCATGGTTTAACATATATTAATTATATCTTGGTGAATGTTCTGTGTGTACTTGAAAAGAATTGTAATCTGCAGTTACTGAAAGTATTGTTTCATAAATACCAATTTGGTGATAATGTTCTTCAGATCTTTTATATCATTACTTTTTTAAAAACTGAGATATAATTGACATACAACATTATTGTAATTTCAGGTATACAACATGATGATTTGATATTTGTATTTGGACTTTTGTTTGTTTATTCGTTTACCTGTTTTATCATGTACTGACAGAAGAATGTTAAAAATCTAAGGAAGCAGGTCACCTGTTTGGCTCAGTTGTTTGAGCATCCAACTCTTGGTTTGGCTCAGGTCATGATCTCACGCTTCATGGGTTCCAGCCCCGCCTCGGGTTCTGCACTGACTGCACAGGGCCTGATTGGAATTCTCTCTTCCTCTATCTCTCTGCCCCTCCCTGACTCATGCTGACTCTCTCTCTCTCTCTCAAAATAAATAAACTTAAAGAAAATCTAAGGAAGTTATGATTGTGAATTATCTATTTCTCCCATTAAGTGTCAATTTTTGTTTCATGTATTTTGAAGTTCTGGTATTAAATGCATACAGATTTGTGATTATTATGACTTCTTGATGAATTGATCCTTATGTTGAAGACTGCCTTGTCTGAAACAAACATACCATATTAGCTCTGTCTTACATTACTGTTTACATGGTATATCTTCATCCTTTTACTTTCACCCTACCTGGATCACCTTATGTAATGCACCTTCCATGCCATTAGTATTTATTTGGGTCTTGTTGTTTATCCACTCTGACAATCATTGCCTTTTAATTGGGATGTTTAGACAAAATAAATATAATTATTGATACAGTTACATTTAAATATACCTACCATCTTGCAATTTTTTTTCCCAAGTTGTTTTCCCTCAAACAAATAAATGTATTTGATTAACCCAAAGTAGGGGCACCTGGGTGGCGCAGTCGGTTAAGCGTCCGACTCCAGCGAAGTCACGATCTCGCGATCTGTGAGTTCGAGCCCCGCGTCAGGCTCTGGGCTGATGGCTCGGAGCCTGGAGCCTGTTTCCAATTCTGTGTCTCCCTCTCTCTCTGCCCCTCCCCCGTTCATGCTCTGTTTCTCTCTGTCCCAAAAATAAAAAAAAAATAAAAAAATAAATAAATAAAAAAAAAAACGTTGATTAACCCAAAGTAGTTAGGGTTGCTTTTTCCTAACTACTTTGGGTTAATCAAATACATTTAGTGTCTGATTTTATTCCCCATAATGACTTTAGCCATATGTATAGATAATGTAATTTCCTATATGTGCAATCATATGCACGCTTTACTAATCACAGTCTCTAAGTGTTATTATTTTATCACTTTACAATTCCTATTTTACAAACATAAGCCCCGTATTCAGTACGATTCCATATACCTGCCATCTCCTATCCTTTGGGATATTGTTAACATCATTTACTTCTCCATATTCTATAACACCCCATACAATACATTTTGTTTTATTTAAAAATGCCAGTTGCCTTTGAAGAAAGTGAAAAGAAAGATACAATCTTTTATATTTACTCACATATTATAATTTCTGGTGCTTTTTATTCCCATAGATCTGAATTGCTATCTGGTGTTATTTCCCTTCAGCTAAAATAATCTACTCCTGAAATCATTGTTTCACTATATGCTAACTAATTTGGATGTAAATTTTAAAAAATAAAAAACAAAATTAAAGAAAAATAAATAAAAATAAAAGAATAAAAAACTTCTTACATATCTTATAATGCAACTCTGATGGAAATGCATTCTGTCTGCTTTTATTTGTATAAAAATGCCTCTTTTTTTTTTTTTTTTTTTTTTTTTTGTACCTCCGTTTTGACAGACATTTTTGCTGGCTGGAGGAATTTGTATTGACAGCTTATTTTTCAGTACTTTAAATAAATTTGTTCCATCATCTTCTCCTTCCATTGTTCCTAGAGTGAAGTCAGAGATTATCCATAAGGTTGTTCAACTGTGTGTAATATTTCTTTTCTTCTTTGGCTGCTTTCAAGATTTTCACTTCATCTCTGGTTTTCAATAATTTGGCTATGATGTGCCTAGTTATATTTATTCTGATTAGGGTTTGCTGAGCATTTGAGATCAATAAGTTGTTTTCTCATCAAATTTTAGAGTTACACTATTACTTCTTCAAATACCTCCTAACCTTTTTGAGACTTTAGCCACGTACTAGACTTGATATGTTACTCAGATTACTGAGGCTCTGTTCGTTTTTGTTGAATCTCTTTTTTCCATGTTCTTCCCATTGGAAGAAACTTGATCTACCTTCAAGTCAACTCACCTTCCTTCTGGCATCTCCAATCTGGGCAAGAGACCAGAAGATTTTCATGGATTTCTAGAAGAAATCCTTATCTCTGATAGCTACAAGGTCAAAATTTCTGAAAATCGGAACCAAAGGGTAAACGTGTGGATGTTCAGAACATTATGTACCATTGTGACACACTTTATTCCCAAAGAGACACTGGAGATGTAATGACCTGTACTTGAGGAAAACACCTTCACTGCAACATAAATAAGTCCTCTCTCTCAGTTATTATCATGCTATTCTAATTCTAATAGTGCACGTTTCATATGCATAATTATTTCATATGCACAATTATATAACTTTCATATGTATAATTACTGCTTAAAATTATAAAATAAAATTATTAATTTATCTCTACTTACAAAAATTCTCAAGTGTCTTCTTTGCCCATCTGTTATGGTTTTTTAAGGCACTTTGAAAATTTGAAGATTGGCAGGACTATATTAAGTCTTTGTTCACTGTTCATAGGAAAAAATATTTAATTTTTAATTTTATATGTTTGATTTTATCCCAGATTTATCTATATTTGGTTATAAGGTTCTAAGTGAAAGAGTAACTGGTAAAATTGGAAAATATGTTGTCCATTATAAATAGTTTTTGATGTACTCAACAAAATTGAGAAAGTGAGTGACTCTAATGACTGGGTCACAAAACCAGTGATTTCCAGTTATTTGTTTTGACAACTTGGAAGGCCTAGTCAAGTCATCATGTGAGAAAGTATTTAAAATAGTTTGTAGATCTGTATGCTATATTTGGTATTTAGCCAGGAAAAACTTAAAAGAATTGAGTGACATTGCTTACACAAAGTTCCTGAAATTTCCAAGTTCCACCTTATGATAATGAATTTAAACATTTAATTTCAGTTCACAAACACATTTGTTATCAGAGAAGTATGAAATAATTGTGAAAAACTACAGTGAAGCCATTCAGAAGTAAAATGGAAATACTAGTTGAAATAAAAAGAAAAAAATGAAAAATTTCTGACTTGAAGAGTTTCCATGATTTACAAATGGATGAAAATAGTAGAAAAATCACACACTATTTAGATAACACTAGATACATTTAAAAGTTGAGGTTACAGATTTATTTTACTGCTAAAGTCACAAAATACCTATGTGCCAGTTATCAGTTTATTGCCTCTCAGTCTACATTCACTATCTATCCTGTGATAATGGATTTAAACCCTTTAAGCGTCTGTCCTTTGCAGCAAGCATGACATTAGGTGTTATCATTAGAAGGAGCACGAGGAATATTGCAAAAGGAAGAGCTTCCCAGTTCCAGCGTACTGCTCTTTGGGGTTGTCCCTTGCTCCTACTTTATAGTTGATGTCTATGGGGGCATCCATTTTCTCTCTGTCTCAACTGCATGCCCAGAACATGCAGTCCTTCAGTAAGATCATGATCCCAAGCCCAGCTTGTGACAACATCACTTTGTTCCTTCTGACATGGGCACTGCCCCTGCTTGGTTTTGTGCTGCTCCGATGGTAGACAAGTTTCTGATGCCATGATTCCCTCTGTGCATCCATCCACACATCAGCGCTCAGCTCCTAGAGTATGATTTCTCCAGTGCTATGTCCTATAGGGTGCAGCTTTCTCTGCTTCTGGTTTTTGTAGAGTGCCATTTTTCTGATGCTGAGTTCCTTCAGATCACCATTTCTCAAGCACTGGGGTCCTGCCATGTGTGGTGGTTTTTTGTTTTTTGTTTGTTTGTTTGTTTAGTACCTGGCTCCTATAGAGGGCAACTTCTTCAACTCAGTGCAGTGTGCAGTGTGAAATGGCCAGCAGTTAGCAGCCTTCCCTGGCATCTCTTCCAGTTAATTTTTAGTACATCCTGAGACATAGCATGGCCTCATGAATGGCTCCCACAGAACCCTAGACAGATTCCCTGCAAGTCTCACCAGCTACAGTGACTCAGTGATTTCTCCAACATTCAGTAAGCCCAGCCCTGCCCTCTCCAAAGAAGTATGGTTCTCAGCCCAAGATGGGTGGGGCAGGGGGTGTTAATTCATCCTTGAGTGTTCTTTCTCAGCCCCAGAGATAGGAAATGATACTCACTATATCTGATATTCATTTTATAATGTTTGGGTTTTTTTTTTAACTTCTTATGAGCTAATTCCCTGTTACTCCAAATTCTGCTTTAGTTAATAATTCTTTGCTTTGTTTTTAGAATTAAATTATTATTCATATTAAGCATCTTTGTTTTAAAAAATCTACCTTTTGCATTATATTTTGTGTTTTATTTTCTGTGATTAATTGGGTAGAATTCTGGTTAAATGGAAATATTCACCAGTATACATTTTACCAGTGAGTAGGTAAATGCTTTACTTCTTGAACTTTGGGCTGTCAACTTCATCTTCATTTTATGTTTATAGTGGATGACAAGTTAGCTGATCATAGGAATGTTGGATTACATTTATTTCTTTTTTATATATTGTAGAGGCTTCTCTGTTATCATATGCCACCTAAAGTTGCTGAGAATTCTAAAGTCATCTTCCTATTTTCCTTTTTAAGTGAACTTCTGTTTCTTTTCCCTGGATACTTGAAAGTTTTCTTCTTTAAACTTGAAAATCAGTCAGTGTACTGGATAATCTCAGTATTTTTTTTTATCTTTATTAATTTTTTTTAGTCACTGAAATACAGTGAATGTTTTGAATCTGTCTATTCAGTTTTTCTTTCATTATGAGAAATGTTCTTTTTGTTCTTATTGCAATAAGAACACCTAATATGAAATCTATCCTCTTAACAGATTTTTTTAAGTATGCAATACAGTATTGTTATCTATAAGCATGATGTTATACAGCAGACCTCTAGAACTTATTCATATTTCATAGTTGAAATTTTATACCCATTGATTAACAGCTCCCTTAAGCACTGAGCTCCTCCAAGGCATGATTTTGTTTTTTAGAACTCAGTTCCTGCAGAGGGCGACTTCGTGAACTCCATGCAGTACGCCCTCTGAACATTCCCCTCTTTGATTCTATGAATGTGACTATTTTAGTTACCTCATGGAAGTGGAAACATGAACTATTTATCCTTTGCTGATGGGGCTTATTTCACTTAACATAATATCTTCAAGGTTCATCAATATTGCTGCAAATGGAAGTATTTCCTTCTTTTTAAAGGCTAAATAATATTTCATTATATTTCAAAATGTGGCATGTGGGTACTTTATCATTCATCTGTCAATGAACATTTAGTTGTTTCCACATCTTAACTATTATTAATAATGCTGCAATAAAAATGGAAATGCTAACATCTCTTCAAGATTGTGACTTTAGTTCTTTTAGATAAATATCTAGAAGCAGGATTGCTGGATCAGCTGGTTGCTCTATTTTTAATTTTTTGAGAAGCCTCCATATTGTTTTCCATAGCAGCTGCACTATTCCTACCAACAGCATACAAGGGTTCCAATTTCTGCACATTTTTGCCAACACTTGGCTCCTTTTGTTATTGTTGTTGTTGTTTTTATATAATAGTCATCCTAACGGATGCAAAATGATGTCATTATGGTTTTGATTTGCATTTCCCTGATGATTAATGATGCCCAGCATCGTTTTCTATTCCTATTGGCCATTTGTATGTCTTTCGGAAAAATGTCAATCCAAATTCTTATCCCATTTCTTAAATCATGTTATTAGTCAGTTTTGTTTGTTTGTTTGATTGTGTTTGCTATTGAGATGTAGAATTCCTTTATATATTTTGGAAAATAACTTCTCCTCAGATATACTCATTATTATTACAGGACACAAAAATATACAGAAATCGGTTGCATTTCTATACACTAATAATAAACTATCTGAAAAGGAAATTAGAAAAACTATCCCATTTATAATAGCATCAAAAAAGAATAAAATACTTAAGAATAAACTTAACTAAGGAGGTAAAAGACTTGTATGCTGAAAACTATAAAACATTGATGAAATTAAAGATACAAACAATACAAACAAAAGAACAATATCCTGTGTTCATGGGTTGGAAGAATTAATATTGCTAAAATAATATGCTAACCCAAAGTGATCTACAGATTCAATGAAATCCTTCTCAAAATCCCAATGCACTTTTTTTACAGAAATTAAAAAAAAATCTAAAATTCATATGGAACTACAAAAGACCCCAAGTAGCCAAAATGATCTTGAAAAAGAAGAAAGTGGAAGGCATCAGACTTCCTGATTTTAAAATATATTACAAAGCTATAGTAACAAGTATGGAACTGGCATAAAGACAGACAGATAGACCAATGGATAGTATAGAGAGCCCAGAAATAAATCCATGCATATACAGTCAACTTGTCTTCAATAAGAGTGCCAAGACTGCACAATGAGGAGAGGATAGTCTTCAACAAATGGTGTGTGTGTGTGTGTGTGTGTGTGTGGCCGGGGGGGGGGGGGGGGGTAGGGGGGGTGGCGGGTGGAGGCTGGATATCTACATACAAAACAATGATATTGAATGCTTATCTTACACAATACACAAAAATCAACTAAAATGGATTAAAGATTTAAACATAAGATTTGAAACTGTAAAACTCCTAGAAGAAAACATAGGGGAAATCTCCATATAATTGGTCCTGTAGTGACTCCATGGCTATGACACCAAAAGCACTGGCAACAAAGCAAAAAATGACAAGTAGGACTAAATCAAACTTTTAACACTTGTGTACAGCAAAGGAAACAGTCAGTCCTTCAAGTGAAAAGGCAACCTACAATGGGAGAAAATATTTGCAAATCATATATCTGATAAGGGGATAATTCCCAAAATAATTCTTATATTATACTTTCCTTTTCAAATTACCACATGGTTTCTGTTTACTGAGAAGACATTGGCTGAAACAAACTGACATTTTATTATAAGCTTTTAATATGTTTATATATTTTATATACATTATAATATATCTTTATTTAAATATGTGATAGAGTTTTTCATGTTAATTTAAAAATATGTATGAGGGGTGCCTGGATGGCTCAGTCGGTTGAGCGTCCGACTTCAGTTCAGGTCATGATCTCACTTTTCATGGGTTTGAGCCTCATGTCCGGCTCTCTGCTGACAGCTCAGAGCCTGGAGCCTGATTCAGATTCTGTCTGTCTGTCTGTCTCTCTCCCTCTCTCTCTCTTCCCCTTCCCCATTTATGCTCTGTCTCTCAAAAACAAATAAACAAAAACTTAATTAATTATGTATGTATGTATGAGAGTAAATAAATTTTATTTTTCTTTTTTTGATTTTTTTTAAATGTTTATTTATTTTGATAGAGACAAAGACAGAATGCGAATGGGCTGGGGCAGAGAGAGAGGGAGGCACAGAACCTGAAGCAGGCTCCAGGCTCTGAGCTGTCAGCACAGAGCCTGACACGGGACTCAAACTCAGGAGCTATGAGATCATGACCTGAGCCGAAGCCGGACACTCAACTGACTGAGTGACCCAGGTGTCCCTTTTTTAATTTTTTTTTTTAATGTCGAGAGTAAATAAATTTTCAAAACTACTTTATAAGAGGTACTAACAAAATGTTTAAATCCACTGACCTATTTCTGGGCTCTGCAATTTATAGACACTAGCCACATGTGACCATTTAATTTTATCTACGTTAAAATGAAATACAATTCAAAATGCAATTCTTAAGTGATACCAGCCACATTTCAAGTGTCAATAGCCACATATGCCCAGTGGCTATCATATTAGATAGCACAGATGTGGAACATTACTATCATTGCAGACAGTTCTATAAGACAGTACTTTGAGGAGAGATTTGGGTTTGGCTTTCCTGCCGGCAGTTGACTTATCTCAAGCATTCTATGGGCTCACTTACTGTCTGATTTGTCATCATGGGATACTACATTTATCATCCCTGAACAAGGGTCCACTTCTTCAGCTAAAAAGGTGTGACTATGGGAGCACCTGGGTGGCTCAGTCGGTTAAGTGTCTAACTCTTGGTTTCAGTTCAGGTCATGATCTCAGAGTTTATGGGTTCAAGTCCCACATCGGGCTCTGTACCGATGGTGTGGAGCCTGCCCTGTCTCCCTCTCTCTTTGCCTCCACCTCTGCCCCACTCACTCTGTCTCAAAAATAAATAAAACATTAAAAATTTTTTTTCAAATAAAAATTTTATTTTTTTTTAATTTTTTTTTCAACATTTATTTTGGGGACAGAGAGAGACAGAGCATGAACGGGGGAGGGGCAGAGAGAGAGGGAGACACAGAATCGGAAACAGGCTCCAGGCTCTGAGCCATCAGCCCAGAGCCTGACGCGGGGCTCGAACTCACGGACCGCGAGATCGTGACCTGGCTGAAGTCGGACGCTTAACCGACTGTGCCACCCAGGCGCCCCTCAAATAAAAATTTTAAAAAGGTGACACTATGACTCCATGGTTACATATTCACTGTTCCTCCAACTTATCACATTATCCAAACTCAGCTGCCTCCTAGAACTTTAGAATGGTCTTGGAAATGGTCAACTAAAGCATTGTCTTGGAGATTATATTATGCAATCTTGGGACACTGTCATTAAATATGTTACCCATACTTTAAACCAATATCCATAATATGATGCTATATCCCCAAAAGAAGTGATACTTCTCACTATTACTGTTACCTGCTTTAGAAGGGGTACTACAAAAGGGCATACTAAGGCACCCACTAAGCTAAACTTAGGGCTAGGCCACTATCTGGTCATTTGGAACTTTTTATGCCAGTTGACCAGTAGGTTAAAAAACAGATTTACTACACTGACAAGGGAAATTAACTTTGATTATCATGGGGGGATGGTGCTATTGTTTCACAGTGTGACAGGAATGAGTGTTTCTGGAACTCAGGAGTTGTACTGGTTTTCTTGGTGCTTCTAGACCCTAACTGTGCAAATGTCTGACACACAGTGTGACAAGGGAAAGTAACCAGAGGTTCCAACCACTCCAGATAAAGGTCTAAGTCTGGATTTCCTCAGAAGCAGACACTGAGACAAGGATTCTTATGAAAAATTATTTATACAGGAGATGTTCCTAGGAAAAACTAGTAGGCGATTAGGTGAAATGGGACTGGGCAAGGAGGAAGCCCAAGCAATAGCATGATATCAAGCAAAAACCAATGGAAAGAAATTTGCCAACCCACAGATGTATGTGACATCTCACAGTGCTACTTAGCAAGGGTAAGAGAACCAGAGAGTTTCATCCTTGAACCTCAATCGTTGGTTAAGAGTTGCCCCCATGTGGGTGTAAATTCCCATGTACTTCTGAGTTTCCTCGTTTGTAGGCAAAGTGGGTTCCAGCAGCTTCATCAGGTAGCCCAGTGCCAAAGTGATGAAAGTACTGGCTGCTGGATATGAAAGCACAGTGAGATGCAGTGTGCACACACACACACACACAAAAATTATGAAGGGTTCCGAGAGGATGTGGACAAGGCATCCATGAAAGTCTATGTTACCACACTGGGCAAAAAGAGATCAGCAGAAATGCTAGGTGAGAGCGTGGGACAATCTAGAATATTGGTAGAGAAGGAAAATGATAAACACCGGTTGTGGACTTAGGACCAAAGGCAGTAGCAGACAGCAGAACTTCTTTCTTACACACTCAATCTCTGTATTGTACGTCTTTTTTCTTTAAGAACTTGTTACCAGCCACTACCTTGACACAAATGGAACCTAAACATGCAAGTCATAGACTGTAGCAAATAATGTCAGTATCCCCACCCATATCCCTTGAGTCTTTCTATTTAGTGTTATCTGGAGATTTTTCAAGTGCCCATTTTTCTGGGCATCTGTGGTTTGAAGGCTGATTCTAGGATCTCTACAGAGGAGTTCTACTCACAGGTGCAGCAGGCTGGAAGTGCCAGGAAATTAACACCGTTTTTTCTTTCTTGCTTGCTAGAAAGAAGCATTCTTCAACCAATTTTGGTACAAAAATATACTTTCTCTCTTACCCCACTTGTGGAAAAATTCAGAGGCATGCATTTTACACAATTTCTCAGAGCTTCCCTGCGCGATTAAGCTTCAATTCTCCATCATGGTAGCTGTTTTAATAGTCTATCTTCTTTCTAGAGCCTTTCCTTCTTTTCTCACTTTACTTAATTCCCTGCCCCAGCTGATGTTTTCTATTCTTTCCAAATAAACTACTTGCATGCAATCTTTATCTCAGGGTCTGCTTCTGGGGGAACACAAACTATGCTAACCATTTATATGATTCTTGGGCCCTTTACACAGAGGTCTCTCACTCAAGACAACTATGTGCATGGGAATATTTTTTGGAAAAAGATATTAGAGTGTCTCAGCTCCTAAAGAAAAGGGGAGGAAAAAGTTACTCCTTTCTGTCAAAGATAATTAAAACTGGATACTAGTTAAAGTGTCAAGGACAGATTTTAATCAGTCATATCTATTGCAACAGGAAAGTCAGCATGAACTGAACTCAGCTTCCATTTTACAGAAGTGACTAAGTGTTTTAAAGGGAGAATGAGGGACTAGGGAGAAGGCTGAACACAGACTCAGAGTCAGGGAAATAAAAAATTACAAAAGGCAGGAAGGGGAGGTATTGGTTCATGTGAAAGTCATCTGGATTTGCTAACTAGAGTTTATGGAAGTCAGGCTCCTACTTGCCAACAGAGACTGAGAGACAGGAGCCATATCTTCAGGTGCTGTGTGTAACAAACAGAAGATTCTTTTGGTGGCCTTAAGTTTCCTCAGACAGGCAGTTTAAGGGTGAGAAGGGTCATCCTAAGGATGTAGCCTTGAGCTGTTAGAAACTATGATAGTTTCTTCAAGTCTTTATAGGCCAAGATTGAAGCCTGCTTAGGAAGAGGGCTCAGAGGGCCTGGCCAGAGTTTGGTCAAGGAGAGAATTCTTGTCACCTCTTCACCTAACGTATATTAAGACAGGCTACAATGATGGGAGGTAGGTATCTGATCTTGGTAGTTTAGAAGCACAGAGAACTGAACCACCTGAGAAATCTTAACTGAGAAGAGACTGGCTAGCTAGTTGATTTCCTCTGAAGAGAAGTAGCTGACCTTTCTAGACTATAACATACGTTAGTACTTCCCAAGAACCAGATGTGCACCAGGCTGTATAGAAAGCCAAAATGAGATAAGCTTCTTTCCCAATAAAACTGCCAGCATGGGAGGGCAAATAGTCTCCAACAGGGACTATTGCTTGGAGTCACTGCTGGAAAACCAGGAGGCAAGGAGGGAGTAAACAACCGGAGAGAAACAGTATACAAACAAGAGATATCACAGGATTTATAGTCAAAAGGTTCCCCAGAAGAGCCTCTAAATAAGCCATGAAAGATCAATTTAAAGTATCATTTAGGTGTAGAGAGAATGATGGCAGTTTACAACTCATCCTAGTAAAATAAGAACATTCACCCTTCATTTACCTTTTCCTTGTCCATTCCAAACCAAGAAGATTAGAAACGGCATCTTACAAATGGGAGAGTTGCCTGACAATAATGAGAAAAGAAATCCACCTTATACTTTTCTATGGAGAGCAAAAAAATCTACAGGCCTTACCTTTAAATGTGTGTGTGTGTGTTTAGACACAAGCAGGGGAAGGGGAAGAGAGAGAGAGAGAGAGAGAGAGAGAGAGAGATTGAATCCAAGCAGGCTCCATGCTGAACCAGATGCAGGGCTTGATCTCACAACTGTGAGGTCATGATCTGAGCCTAAATCAAGAGTTTGACGCTTAACCACCCAGATGCCCCCACAGGCCTACTTTTGTCATGAACTAGACATTCTATTTTTTAAATCAAAACTGAGTTTTACAATGCAAAAAAGGCATTGTACTTTCTATTGCCTCAGAAAACAAGGAAACCTTATGGAACATGTTATGGATTGAATTGTGTGCCCAAAAAACGTATGTTGAAGTCCTAACCCCTGGTACTTGTCAATGTGATTTTATTTGGAAATAGGATCTTTGTAGATGTATTCAGGTTATAAAGAAGTCACTAGGCTGGGCCCTAATCCAATAGGAATAGTGGTCTTTCCTTATAAGAAGAAGAGAATCCCATGTGAAGACGGAGACACAGGATCAATGACCAAGTGATGACAGAAGCAGAGACTGGAGTGATGCAACTACAAGCCAATGAATGCCGAGGATTGTCAGGAAGAGTTAAGTAAGGATTCCCTTACAGGCTCCAGAGGGGGCATGGTCCTGCCAACACCCTGCTTTTGGACTTCTGGCCTCCAGACTGTAAGACAGTAAGTTTCTGTTGTTCTAAGCCCCTTTGTTTGTGGAGCTTCATCATGGCAGCTCTGTGAATTAATACAGCACCTGCCAGAGTTTCAAACCATACCTGGAGGAAACTTCCTTCACTAAATAAATGTTAAAAGATCTAAACAATCTGAAAGCAGAATCTCAATGGGAAGGTATTGTAAACAGGGGCAAAGAATGAACAAGCCCTGAGAGCAGAACGGCTGGAGAATGCAGCCATGTGCTATCCTTAACTCTTAAACAAGTCAGAGAATCCCAAAACTGGTAAGAGGAGGCAATCCAGTTTCAACATATTAGATCTGCACTAGACAAATGTCCACTAAGCATTGCATATTAAACAGAGAAGAGACTACCAACCTGATTTTCAGAATTACATCTGGGAGGTGAGGCCTCTATTAACCAAGTTATTACTTGGAGGTCAAAGGACATGTCATCAACTTTGCCAAGGCCATTCATTAAAGCTAGATCTAGGTAGCTCTCCTAGGATAAGTAATAGGGGAGAAAATAAGGAATATAAAAAACACGATAGCATAAGAACAAGCAACATAGCCCTAACGACACCAAAGAAAATGAAGTTCATGTCTATGAAAATGACTTTCTTCAAGAAAAGTATGAAAAAAAAAATTTTTAAAGAATAAAAATGTGTTTGACATTCTTGACATTTTTTTAAAAGCAAGATAAAATTCAATGGGCTTAGCTTTAAGGATAATGTAAGGAAAAATAGATAAAAGTAGAATTTCATGAAAAAGAAAAAAAAATCTAAAATTCATTACTTGGCAATCAAAAAGAATGAAATCTTGCCATTTGCAACTATGTGGATGGAACTGGAGGGTATTATGCTAAGTGAAATTAGAGAAAGACAAAAATCATATGCCTTCACTCATATGAGGACTTTAAGAGACAAAACAGATGAACATAAAGGAAG
Source organism: Felis catus (assembly GCF_018350175.1). Taxonomy (NCBI): domain Eukaryota; kingdom Metazoa; phylum Chordata; class Mammalia; order Carnivora; family Felidae; genus Felis; species Felis catus. Next base: position 105,480,538 of record NC_058371.1, on the reverse strand, counting down.
GGAAACAAAAATAATATAAAAACAGGGAGGGGGACAAAACAGATTAGACTCATAAATATGGAGAACAAACAGAGGGTTACTAGAGGGGGTGTGGGAGGAAGGATGGGCTAAATGGGAAGGGGCACTAAGGAATCTACTCCTGAAATCATTGTTGCACTATATGCTAACTAATTTGGATGTAAATTTTAAAAATTAAGAAATAAAATTTAAAAAAAATTCAGTGACAATTCAACTGCTCATTGAAGGCTGTGAAAATAAAAACACAGCCTAAAATTGAATTGCTAATGAGAAAGAGAAAAAACAAAACAAACAAACAAAAAACTCCTTCACAGAATGCAGAGAGAAAAGACAAGAACAAACATAAGTAAGAAATTATTCTAGGCTAGAAATTACAGATGTGGCAATGGAAGTATAATATGCAGATACTTAATAGAATGAATGTTTTCTAAGGAAAATTCAGATTCTTTGAGCCAAAAAGCCACACTTGGATTCCAGGAAACTTTAGTGATATAAGAAGGGTAAAACTTGAATCTAACCTAGTAATTTTTTATTTGAACATTAATTGTGTTTTAATCCTGAAATCCTCAATTCAAAGGGAACAAAAAAACATTATGACAGAGAGAGAAAGAGAAAGAACAAACAAAATGGAGACTGAGAAAGGGGATAGATGATACAATGAGAGTTTGAGTTTTGTTACAAATTTGGTGTTTATGTTTTATAAGAACATAATGTACAGTTACATGATAACAAACTTGAAAATTCTAACATAATAGACACTTTGGTAGGAAAAATACAAGTTCTAAAACTGATCTAAGTAGGAAATCAAATAAATGAAAAACCATGACTCTGAAATGTTTATCTTAAAAGGTTACCTCCAAATAAAGTTCCTAATATCATAGTAATTTAAACAAGCTCTTTTAAATCTCTGAGCAGCAGAAAATTTTTAAAAACTGTAATAATAGCTGGAGGCTAGAAAATTAAGGAAAATGGCTCAATTCACTTTATTTCTGAACTTAATACCACAAACATATTCACACACACCAGTAACAGATAAATTTCATCGGAAACACAGCTAATATTTAAGTATGCTTCTTTTCATTGCAATTTTTTCTCAGAAGTCCTGAAACCATAAAGCAGAAAATAAAAAATGATTGATGTACCCTTAGGCAAAGAGGATAGGATTATCAGAAATAAAGGGGAATGTTTGGTTTAGGCATGTTTATTGCATTATTATTTAACAGTACCAATAAAAATTGGAACCAACTTAAATATCAAACAGTTAGCATACACTACTCTTTATTTATTTATTTTGTAAGCAAGGGTACTACTCTTTCTCTTTATTTGTAAGATTATTATTATGGAATGTTTCACATGTTTTCTTTTATCAACATAAAAAATCTAATGTCTGAAAGTTTACTATAGGAAGTGAAATACAACTATAGTGATATACATCTGTAGATGCTTTATCAACAGCTCACACAAACTATATGTAGCCTAACTAATCTACACGTTCACTGGTTGGAATGGGGACAGGCCTCTCCCCTGTTCCAGTCTTGAACTTCTGGTACGTAAGATCCAAGTACTTGATCGTGAACTTCAGCTTTTCTACTTCCTTCAACCTATGTTTGCTAAAACTCTTTGCTACATTTAACACTAATTATAAGCATAATAATCTAGTCTTGATTAATTACATTTAATAAGGGCTCTATGGAATTAAAAAACGTAACTAATAAGCTACAAATTGATCTATGACTTTGTGATGACTGTGCAGATATTTTCACATAGCCACACACAGGACAGTCTGACCCAAAGCAATGAGGCTGCTGCTATTATTTTCCCAAGTTTTCCATCCATCCGACCGTCCAAAGGTCCTACTATATTATCTATTATGCAAGTATCTTAAGTTCAAGTTGAAGTTATTGATGTGTCATTCACATCCATTTCTTTTAACTAAATATCTCCAGCTCTGAAAAGAACAGTAATCTATTAATTAGCACAAGGTGAGGTGAAATGTTTGCTGTATTAACGATCCCACGGTGCCAGCATTTTGAACAGTGATGAGTTCATTTGCTCACAGAATAAATACCAAAAGGCAAAATTTTAGCCAATTTGTTGAAGATGTGTGGTCCTTTCTGGCCAAATTCTGATAAGTGCACCACAGACACGCACACGCACGCACACACAGACACGCACACGCACACAAACACATTGTTTTAGTATACTAGACCCTAGTAAGTTATATGTAGAGGATAGTGGGATGCCAGTCCAACAACCCCTTTGCTGGGCCAGCACACTCACCCCCAGCCACTGTAAGTGCTGGCTACTAATGGCTCACAGCTGCACCTTCCCCTGGTGAATTGGCCTTAGCAGATGGGAGCTAAGGGGGTTACCACCCCACCTCACCATCCAGACTCACACACAACCCCACAGCAATGAATAATGATAAACCGGCCTCCTTGCCTCAAGGGGAGGTCTACTTTGTGTCACAGTTGATGCTCCTGAACCCACCCCTTGTAGGCCAGGCCAACTCTGAGCTTTACCTGAGACAATATCCTTAGTTCTCTCCCCTCTGCTCTGCTTCTCTCTCTCTCCCTTAGAGGGTTTTCCTGAACAACACCATTCCTTCAATAAAACACATGCCCCTCAGCATAGGGAATACAGTTAATGGTATTGTAATAGCATTGTATGGTGACAGATGGTAGCTGCACTGTGGTGAGCACATCGTAGCAAACAGACTTGTCAAATCACTACATTGCACACCGGAAGCTAACGTAACATCATGTGTCAACTATGTTTCGATTAAAAAAATAAGTGTACCTGAATCTCTGTCTAAAGCTCTGTTTCGAGGGAATCCAACCCAAAGCTGTAGACCAGCTTTTTTCTAGGATAACTTGACATTTAACTTCATTAATTCCTGAATTGAGTCATATGATAAAAACACCACAACCATTTATCAGTGAAAAGAAGAAAGAAATGAAGGCAAACTACAGGAAGGGATGGGAGATGCATGTCAACTCCTGTGACTTTGGGGGATTTTTTTTTCTTTAAATAAATATATCTATTCCTGAGTGATGTAGATGATGCTTCCGGCTAACCCTCAGCTCAGTGTTACTCATAACTTTCCTGATTTGGGTTTGTTTGCTTTTTTTTTTTTTTTCCACAAGTCACCTCCATCCAAACGCCTATTCTTATTACCAAGCTGAATGTATACATATATTTTTACAGTATTTATCTCAGAATATAAATCTATGCTTCTGCTGGATCACTTATCAAAATCTGTTGGTAAATTTCATGTTTTTATACATTTAAAAGATTGTACACGTCCACTACATATACTTACTGAAATGTAATCTTTGCTTTGAAAACATCAGTGAAAACAGAGCAATGATGTGTATTCATCATCTACTAGGGAGAAAAGAGAAAAGCTCAAGCATTTATATTTAGCCTAGAAATGCATGTGCAGGCTTCAATATTTTCAGAGATGTTTTCCTCTGTTTTGAGCTTCTTTGTTAAACGAGCAAATAAAGCAGCCTGTCACCTAAAATATAAAGGTAAGGGATCTGAAAGCAAGACAGGCCGCGTGAGCACTTTCCCTCCCAAAGCCAGAGTCGAATCGAAGGAGAAGAAAGGAGGCTTGTAATGAGACATAAGTAGTTGTGAGAAAAGACATCACAGGCGGTTTCCTGACAGAAAGACTGAGATTTAATCACCCGGAGCTGCTTTTGCAGCCGCTGCCGAGGCGGGTTAGCTGCACCGTCAGGGAGCGGGATGCCTGTCAAGTCTGCAGAAAAGCAAAGGGAATCGCTGCCATCGCGCTGCCTACAGACAACAGATGATCCTCGTCCGCCATTTATTTTACTTCCGCACATTCTGATCTCGTGTTGTGGTATCTATGGAATACACCGAGCCTGCACATCACTACAAAGGGACATCGAGGGGGGAAAGATTGCTGTGAGACCTACGGAAAGTGGGAGGGGCGGGGGGAGCTTCTTTGGAGTTTAGGCTACTCCACGGAATCCTCCTGCGTAGCAGATCAGAGATTCATTTGAATCATAACTTCAAAAGCTGCTACGTTTTAGAGGCACATAATTACAATTTCTCATTTGGAAAGAGAGGTGGGATAATGAGCTTACATAGCTTGTGTATTATACATATAGCTCCACATGTAGAGGTGTCCTTAAGCTGGCCAAGACACTGATACCACTTATGTGACCTTGAGTGACTTCACCTCTGAGTGAGTCTGTGTGGAGAGTGGTATTAAAACAGGTACCTCATAGCTTAATACAGGAGCAAATAAGATATCGTATGTAAAGATCCTGACGGATCAGCCCCCTTCCAGTCCATGGAGCAAGAGTTAATTCCCAGATTATCAGATCTTACACCGTGTATCACCTTCCAATTCACTCTTACCGTCATAGTTGTTCAATACATATTTGTTATTAAAATAACATATAAAATAAAAATAATGACTGTATTTTCTAATGCTCACCCCTACTTGGAGAATTTGAGGCTACACGGTAAATTGGAAGAAGGCAAAAGAGAAACACTAACACAGTATTGGGAAAAGGGCTAATTAATTACAGAACTGCCATTAATTTCAGAAATCATTTGCCTTGATCCATTATTGTGCTTACAGGAATAGAATTACGTGAAATCTGAGGCATTCAAACAACTGTTACAGAAGTTACTTCTTTAGCTCTTATGAAATTATAAAAATAAAATCATGAACATAATAGCTACCAAATACTGAGCTGACACTGTGTTCTCTCTAAAAGTACCTGTAGTGGGTTGAATTGTGTCCCCACCCCACCCAAATGATATGTCTACCTGTCACTCTGAATGTGTCATGCTGGATATGTCACTCTGTGACCTTACTTGGAAAAAGGGTCTTTGCTGATACAATTAAGGACTTTGCAGCAAGATCATCCTGGATTAAGGAGGGCCTAAACACAATGACAGGTGGCCTTATAAAAGGAAAGGCAGAGGGAGATCAGACAGAGACACACAAAGGAAGGTCATGTGAAGACAGAGACAGAGATTGTAATGATGCAGCCACAGGATTCCTGACCGTCACCAGAAACTGCAAGAGACAAGGAGGGGTTCTCTCCTAGAGTCTCCAGAGGGAGCGTGGCCCTGACAACAGCTTGACTTTGGAATTCTGTCCTCCAGAACTGTGAGAGAATAAATTTTCTCTCTCTCTCTCTCTCTCTCTCTCTCTCTCTCTCTCTCTCTCTTTCTTCCTTCCTTTTTCCTTTCCTTTCCTTTCCTTTCCTTTCCTTTCCTTTCCTTTCCTTTCCTTTTCTTTAAGTAGGCTCCACACCCAGCATGGAGCCCAGTATGGGGCTTGAACTCACAACACTGAGATCAAGATCTGAGCTGAGATCAAGAGTTGGATGCTTAACCAACTGAGCCACCTGAGTGCCCCTAAATTTTCTTTTTTCTTTTTTAATGTTTATTTATTTTTGAGAGAGACCGAGCAGGGGAGGGGCAGAGAGAGAGGGAGACAAAGAATCTAAAGCAGGCTTCAGGCTCTGAGCCTTCAGCACAAACCCATTGCAGGACTCTGACTCATGAACCACGAGATCATGACCTGAGCTGAAGTTGGATGCATTAACTGACTGAGCCACCCAGGTGCCCCTAAATTTTCATTTTTTAAGCTACCAAGTTTATGGTAATTTGTCAACAACCCTAGGGCATGAATATTTTAGTGTTTTAGTATTCTCATAACTATAAATAAATGCATTGTCCCATTTTCTATACTAAGAAACTGTGATTCAGAAAGGAAAATAACTGATCCAAGGTCACTGTGCTAGAGAGTGACTAAGCCAGTTGTCCAGTTTTAAGGCCTTTTTTTTCAGTCAATTTTAACCTTCTTTTTTTGAAAGCTTCCTTCCTTTTTCTAACTCCAAGACAGAAGCTATCTCTCTTTGGCATTTTTCTTACCATTTGCTTACCATTTCCTGGAAAGATTGTTTATGTTAAGCATGCATTAAGTCCTCAGGTTATGTCAAGAATCTCCTGAGGTAGGTTGAGGAGGAAAGAAACATTGAATCTCTTCTTAGATAATGAGCAAATTCCAAAAGGTCATTCCTAATGTTGGCTTGGCATCTCAGAGTCTGAGGAGATGTTGCTCTCTGACATTGTATTGTTAGTGCTGAAATTTAGCTGCAGCGTTAAGCCTTCTACCTCTTATTCATAGTTTCTGAAAGGAGCCTCTGGGTTCCTAGATGATAGTTCCCAAGGATCTAGGGGTTGGCAGATCATCTTTGAGACAATTCTGACTGGCCTCACTAGAAGCAAGCTGCTGTGTAAAAATAGTAACGGCCACAGGATTTTCCCAAGACAAAAATCAGACCTGCCAATCACCTCCAGCCTTGGGCTTCCACATCCACTTCCGCGAGGTCAACTGTCACAGACTATTTACCAAGATGGGTCTGAAAATGTCTTCCTCATCCTATCCTCTATATTATATTCTCTTCCTTTTTCTTCACATCTATTTTTAATAGCTTTCTTGATGTATAATTTACATATAATAAAATTAACCCAATTTAAGTATACGTTTCATACATTTTGGCAATGTACACAGCCATGGAACCACCACTACAGCCAAAATATAGTACATTTTAATCACCACAAAAGTTTCCTCATGCCTTTCTGAGGTCAGTCCTTCCCCCCCATGCCCACCCTCAGGCATTCACCTGCTTCTTGCCACTTATAGTTCTATCTGTTCAAGAACTTCATTTAAATGGAATGATAGGATACATATATTTTTTGCTTCTGATTTCTTTCACTGAGATAGTGGTTTTCAAATTCATTAAAAATGCAAAATGATTTTGCATTGCACAATAGTAGTTCATTCCTATTTATGGCTAAATTTCCATTGTATGGATGTACCACAATTTGTTTATGCATTTGCCAGTTGAAGAACACTTGGACTGTTTACAGTGGGTATATTATGAATAATCCTACCATCTCACATCTAATTTTACTTATTTACCCTACTTTTCTCTCTTATCTTCCCTTCTCTGTCTTCAAGACTGTCTTTCTCTTTCCTATCCCAAACAGCCCTAACAAAGTTTGAACCACTTTGACAGTGGTTCTAAAAGTGGTTGTCCCTCAGGAGATTTGTGGCAATACCTGGAAACATTTTTGATTGACACAACTTGAAGGGGGAGGTACTATTGACATCTATGTGGTGTGGGGATGCTGCTCTACATCCTATAATGCACAGGATAGCACCCCACAACAAAGAAGTACCCAAGTCAAAACGTCAATAGTGCCCAGATTGAGAAACCAAGACCCGTACCTATCATTCTATCATCTACCTATCTATCTATCTATCTTTATTTTATTTTTTTTTCAACGTTTTTTTATTTTATTTTTGGGACAGAGAGAGACAGAGCATGAACGGGGGAGGGGCAGAGAGAGAGGGAGACACAGAATCGGAAACAGGCTCCAGGCTCTGAGCCGTCAGCCCAGAGCCCGACGCGGGGCTCGAACTCACGGACCGCGAGATCGTGACCTGGCTGAAGTCGGACGCTTAACCGACTGCGCCACCCAGGCGCCCCTCTATCTATCTTTATATGAATTATCTTATAAAGAAGGACTTTGCATTAAACCTATTATTTGGTGGAATTTTAAGTAAAAATGTCTTCCATATTTCTAAGGAAAAAACCTGGAATTCAAGGAATAACTTTACATTTTTTACATAAAGGCTTTAGAACAAAAAGTGCATCTACTTCTAGTAAAAATACACAAGACAATACCTGAATCACTAGATGGATTAGTCTTTCTTTTGTGGAAACCATGCACCAAAGTCATTTAGCTCCCAGGTTGAATTCCTTGTTAGTTAAAAGGTAAATGAGTACCTGATCAGATAGCAGTTGATAAGTGAAACAGCAAGTGTGTTAGTTAGGACTTGGAAGAGAGAAATGGCTATTTTGTCACACACCACACCAGCCATAAAGGTGTTACCCTCTATAACACTGCTATAAACATAGCAGTGTTACCCTGTTTTCTTTCCTCTTCCAAAATCTACTCAGATATCCTTATATATCTTATGCTTCTAGCTTCTAGGTTCAATATCTTACCAGTTTGCAGTCCCAGCAAGGTGGAGACAGCAAATGAAACAATCCTCAGCTTAAAGAAATGACTACTTAAAACAATGACTGAATCATACTTTAGGATAAGCCTATTTTGGAAACAAGTTCTGGGAGTGTGAGATCTTATCTGAATCTGGCACAAAACACTTAATTTACTCAGTAGTGTCATTAGTCTTCAAATTTGTTATATAATTTCTTCCAAGAGCATGGATTTGAAGCCAGGCAGATCTGAATTCTATTCAAAACTCCAGTACTTCGATTTTATACAAACAAGTCTAAAACTCTCAACCCCGTCCCAGCCTGGGCATCATCACCTATACAATGGAGAAAACAACAGCCAATTTAGAATTTGTGTAAGCTTTAAATAATATATTGTATATACAAAGCCTGGCACATAGTGTGCCTTTGACATATGTTGATTTCCTTGTTGCTTTCAACCATCAGTTTCAAACTAAATGCTCTTTTAAAAAACTAACATTCTCCTAAAAAACAACAAATATTAAGATTTGTTTAATATTTAATATTTAAATGTTATGTATGCAACATATGATGGGGTATATTTCTTACCTAATATTCATGAAATATAAGAATTAGACTGATAAGGGGCACCTGGATTGCTCAGGCAGTTAAGCATCCAACTTCAGCTCAGGTCATGATTTTGAAGTTCGTGAGTTTGAGCCCCAGTTCAGGATCTGTGCTGACAGCTCAGAGCCTGGACCCTGCTTTGGATTCTATGTCTCTCTCTCTCTCTCTCTCTCTCTCTCTCTCTCTCTCTCTGCCCCTCCTCTGCTCGCACTCTGTTTCTCTCTCACACACAAAATAAATAAACATTACAATTTTTTTTTTAAAAAAAGAGACTGATAAATAGTACAAAGGGAACTCCCTCAAGGCATGCTGATAGAGCTAAATAATTTGCAGAAGAAAAAAGTCACAAGATCAAACCACCTTAACCTAGTTGAAGTTATGTATATTTTTGAAGATAACTAATTTGTGATAGTAAACTAATTTATCAGTCCCTGTTACTGTGTTCATAATTCATAAAATATACTTCATCCAAAATGAATTACCAAAAAATTGAATTAACCATGGTACTTGAAAGGCAAATATACCATCTTTTTTTTCATGCATTAGTCTCTTGTCTCTCCCTATATATATATATTTTTTTATAATTTTAGAATTACACTTCTCTTCTGAGTTGTAGAACCATTTGAGACACATTTTACTTGTGAGATGTTATAGAAAACAAAATTTATAATTTTCTAGTTCAGAATATAAATGTAAATTCACACTTCCAGAGGAAGTAGAATACCTCTGTGTCTGTTTGCTAACTGTACACATTACAAGAAAGAAGAAGAAGAAATGAAGAAAGAGGAAGGAAGAGAGAGAGGGAAGGAGAAAGGGAGGGTAAAGAAAATGCGAAAAAGAGAAATGTATTCCCTTCACACAGTAGCAGTAGCAGTAGCAGTAAAAAATCCTAACGTGTGTGGGAAACACTTTGTATCCTGTCTTGTGTGTCCCTGATTCTCCCTGGTCTTTGGGTTTATGCTTCAGAGAAACCCCTAACACTCATGGTACTAATCTATTCAATGATGTATAGAGTTCCTGTTCGTCTCTCTAGGAAGAAGAAAATGGAAACAGATGTCTTTCTTTACACAGGGATTCCCAAGAGAATTACATTCCTAATGAGGAGAAGGAGGAGCTGGAAGAAGAAAAAAAAAAGGCTATGCCCAGAGGCAAAACTGTGCAGTTTGACTTTTATTTGATGAACTCCTAGAAACCAAATGCTCAATTGGAACAAAAGAGAAGGACATTCCTCTGTGGAGAATAGCTTTTCCAAGTGTTTCTCAAGCAGCTGATTCCATATATATTTTTAGTGTGTAGTTTAAACAGCACTGCTGCTTCTAGATTGGAAGATGACACTGGCTGTCATATGAGAGCATCTTTAAGATGCCCTGCTAGGACCCATTTCAAGGATTCTTATTCTATTTTTAAAGAGTTATGAGACAGTTTGTTGTGAAATTGAGCCAGGTATCCAGAAAAGAAGAAGAAGGAGAAGGAGGAGGAGGAGGAGGAGGAGGAGGAGGAGGAGGAGAGGGAGGGGGAGGAGGAGGAGGAGAAGAAGAAGAAAAGTAGAGAGTGCTTAAAAAATATAGAGAATTGGACAACTAAAATAAAGAATGCAAATGTATACCCGTACACAATTACTTATATTTATAGTATTGAAAAATGTCATCAATGTGATTTACACTGATACAAATCTAATTCTGTTACCCCTTTTTCAATTGTTTCACATATAAACTTTGTACAGGCATAAGGATCATTTCATTACTCGCCCCTAACATCCATCCCACTGCATCTCTCCATCCCTCCACTCCCACCCTAAGCGTTCAAGTAACTTAAAATCACCTGTCATTCCCGGACAACTCTCTTAGGCATTTGCAGGTGCTTCCGCCTGGGATCTTTCCCCTCCCATCATCTTCTAGAAGCTACTCAGTTTTCATCTTTTGCAGGAGGCGTTACCTGACTCCACCCAGCTGATTTAAGCTCCTACTACTCTGTTTTTTACTGTGCAAATAACTCCAGTACACACATAAAAATATTGTCAATGCGATTAACTCCAGACTAGAACACAACCACTATGAGTATAGAAACTATCTTTTCCTCCTTGTGAACATCTATTAAATATTTGTTATCCAAAAATCTAAATGAATAAATGACTAAATGAATGAATGAATAAATCGACTATGAATAGAAACAGACAGAGATAAATTCTCATGAGTCTTGAAGCAACAAAAGTCAAAGAACAGGCTTAACATTGGTTTTTAATCAGAATTAAATACATGTAAACTCAATGTCGCTAGTACTAAATCCTATCAATGCAGACGGGAGTCATTTTGACAATTATATAATTAAAGAAGTGACAGTCATACAAATAATCTTCTCTTGTCCCCATTTGCCCAGTCTCCAGACTGCTTGAAGTCAGTGCCCCTCATGTTTCATAGACCTCCACAGGTGAGACAAAGCACGTGTCTGCAAACTTTCCTCAGAGCCACAATACCCTGTAACATCTCCCCTGCCTTCCTCTCTTGCTCTAGTTTCTCCTTGACAAAAACTTTTGCTCTCCCACCTAGCTGAAGGTGCCTCAATGCTGTACTTCCTGATGGTGACTCCTGTGAGAAGTCAACAAGGATGCTATCTCCCAAGAGCTGCAAACCACCAACCTATAAGAATCAGAAAGACCAAAGACACTGCCCTGCTCCTACATTTATCAACTTTTTGCTGTCTGAATGATCTAAGTCAAACTATTGTGCTACTTCTCATCCTATATGAAAATGTTTTTCATGAAAACAGTGCTTCATCCTATGTCTTGCATCCTAGGTATGCAAGAAAATGTGTAAGGTGGGATACCTGGGTGGCCTGGTTGGTTGGGCGTCTGACTCTTGATTTTGGCTCAGGTCATGATCTCATAATTCATGAGATTGAGCCCCATGTCAGGCTCTCCAATGACAGTGTGGAGCCTGCTTGGGATTCTGTCTCTCCCTCTCTCTCTTCCCTTCCCCTGCTTGAGCACACATGCCCACTTGCTTGCTTTTTCTAAATAAATAAATAAATAAATAAATAAATAAATAAATAAATAAATAAATAAAATAAAACATTAAAATTAAAAACAAGAAGGGGCGCCTGGGTGGCTCGGTCGGTTAAGCGCCCGACTTCGGCTCAGGTCATGATCTCACGGTCCGTGGGTTCGAGCCCCGCGTCGCGCTCTGCGCTGACAGCTCAGAGCCTGGAGCCTGTTTCAGATTCTTTGTCTCCCTCTCTCTGTGACCCTCCCCCGTTCATGCTCTGTCTCTCTGTCTCAAAAATAAATAAACGTTAAAAAAATTTTTTTTAAAAATTAAAAACAAGAAAAGAAAATGTATAAGGAGTTAAGAGAGAACTTGACTCTTAATGGCTCCTTCATTGTGATTTTCTATACTTTCTCAAGAATCTTGTGCACCAACTTCTCCTTTCATCTCTCATCCAAAATAATCAGGCTTCCATGTAAATAGACCACTAGTTTCCCATAATCACAAATTACTCAGATAGAGGCACAGAAATTTGAATTCTCTCTGGGTTCAGAAAAGATTCTGGCTACTGAAGATAAGGCTGATGTCAGAATTTTAGAATATTATCTTCAAAATGTCACTGCTTCTTTCATACATCTTTTACATGAGAGAAGAAAATAAGCAAGTTGTTGAGCAACAACAATGGATACTACATGCTAAGTGCCCCAGGAGACACATTTGTATGCCACTGAAGATAGGTTGTTTGAAAATGAGAAGATAAGCTAGGTAGGCCACCCAGTATTAGACATATCTACAATCAGGGGCATCTGGGTGACTCAGTCAGTTAAGCGTCCAGTTCTTGATTTCAGCTCAGGTCATGATCTCACAGTTTGTGACTTCAGTTCCTGAGTCGTGCTCTGCTGTGCTGACAGTGTGGAGCCTGCTTCAGATTCTCTCTCTCCCTCTCTCTTTGTCCATCTCCTGTTCATGCTCGCTCACTCTCTCTCTCTCCCCCAAAATAAATAAACTTAAGAAAAAAGAAATATCTACAATCATGGAGAATAACATTTTTAGAAGTTTCCATACACCTAAGAAAAGGCTGGTTATGTTGTATTCAGGACAACAGAATTGGTTTCAAATCAATATAATCAATTAATGATAATTTGCCTCAGTGAACACACTTCTGCAATCAAACTTATCAGTGATAGTCCTTCTCTTTTGAAAGGCAGCCAGTTAGGTATAGGCTTACCTCAGTGAGCAAGTTTCTAAAGCCAATCTATCAGCTAGAGTCGTACCAAAGTAACCATGTTTCTGTAGCTGGCATCAACCCATTTCAAAAACTCCACCAACTCCCTGAGTTGACATTTCCCAAAAGCCCTTTATAGAATCAGTTCGATGTTATGTTCAGAGAGGATATATCTAACCAGGATAACTCTCCCTTACTTGAGTAAGCAATAAATTCAGCAGTGTGTGTGTGTGTGTGTGTGTGTGTGTGTGTGCGCGCACACGTGTGTGTTTGCAGATATGAAGTGGTAGGCTCATCCTCTGATATCAGCATAGTTGAACACGTGCTATGTGAAGGAATTTTAAGAGGGGTGGCAATAGCTAAAAGACCGAATGTTGGGCCTAGCCATGGAGGACAGCTGTGCCTGTTCCAAGTGAATGCCCTTAGGAGTCACTTCCTGATTTTACTCCAACCAACTTTGTAACCTTGTGCAACTTCTATAAGTTTTCTAACCTCTCATTCCTCATCTGTAAAACATATGTGACACTATCTCTCTGTTCATATGATTTCTAAATTCCATAATAATGGTGCTATAAATGATAAAACACTCAAAAGTTGGTAAATACTAATTTGTCCAACCCCGTTCACTCGGGGAGCATGAAAAAATACAAAGAAAAAAATCAATCTTCCTCTCTCTGTCCTGTCTTCTTCCCTCCCATGCTCCAGATGCATTCAATGTTATCAGTTTTGGTTGTACTCTGTGGTTATACTGTATACTAATGCGCACGTGCATGTGTGTGTGTGTGTGTGTGTTTAAATAGGACACAAATTATGTACATATTATGCATCTTGTTTTTTGTCTAACTACTTTTCATTTTACCACAGATTTTAAAGATCATTTCATATGATATATACAGGGCTGTTTTGTTATTTTTTAATGGCTACTTAGCACTCCACATGATAGTGGTTTATGATTTATTTAACCTATGATCTACATGGGCATTTAGGTGGTTTCCAATATTTGGCTGTTCCAAAAATTCCTCAGTTAATGAAGTTAGAATTGTACACACAATTGCACCCACAAATTGTATATATATAAACTTTAGGAATAAATTTTCAAAGTAGAATTTCTGAATAAAAGAGTATATACATTTTAAATGTTAATAGATATTGCCCAATATCTCTCTAAAAAGCTTTAACCAGTTCACACTCCCATCAATAAAAGAGTAAATCTCCTGCCAACAGTTTTTACCAATTTTGTTACTAAAAACGTTGTCAATTTAATATGTGAAAAAGCATTTTCAATTATTAATGTACACATTTATTATATATAAAGTTGAATGCCTTTTCTTTTGCTTAAAAATAATTTTTATTTTTTCCCTATAAAATCTGATAATGTTTACAAAAAACATGATCATTTACTCATATTTAAATTGCCCTTAGAAAATTTGTAGGAGCTTTTTATATATTTTGTAATTAGGTCCTGCTCCTATATTTTCAAATATTTTCCCCTAGCTGCTATTCGTCTTTTGATTTTATGTAGTATTCTATTAAGATTTTAATACATTTTAAACAGCATTTTATGGCTTTAAATTTTTTTCACATTGTTCTCCTTATCTGAAATAATACTTAGCTTTTCAGATGAAGGTCTTGGTTTTTCTGAATACAGCCATATCTCCTCCAAATAATGATAATTGTGCATCACTTTACATTTCAGGACCCCTTATGTTTTTTTGTTTTTTTTTAATCTATTTTAATGTTCATTTATTTTTGAGGGAGACACAGAATCTGAAGCAGGCTCTAGGCTCTGAAGCGCAGAGCCTGACGCGGGGCTCAAACTCATGAGCTGTGAGATCATGACCTGAGTCGAAGTCGGACGCTTAACCAACTGAGCCACCAAGGCACCCCCTCAGGACCCCTTGTTAAAGAAATGCATCTTAATTAGGAATATGTGACAACTTACAGCTGTTATTCTCTTGTCCTGAGGTTGGTGGAAGAAGTCTCTGTGTTTGCAAGTGTCATCTCTTCCCTAGTCCTATATTAAGAGATCCTTTATCAGCATAGAATTAGGCAAAGCACTTATATAGCATACCTACAATCATTTTCTGGGTCAACAAAAACACTTATTTGGGACCACATCTCTAGATACAGAAAAAAGCATGCTGCTATGAGACTAGAGAACTTTCATAAAGATACTTTCCTTTTGTGAGGAAGCATGAAGCACAGAAACAGCAACATTTTCAGTGATGAAAAAAACAACATCAGAGAAAGTTCCGGAATTCCTGGTGAACTTTACCATTTGAGGCATGGGAAGTGGCACGAGGGTGAAGGGTAACGTGTCTCAGAGTTAGGTCTGAGCCTAGAACTATTTGAACGTGACATGTTTGTTTAGGGAGGGGTGGGTGGCACTGATGGAGACTGACCGAGCACAGCAACAACTAGGAGCCACCAACAAATGGCATTTATTATAAGTCATGAGTCAAAACCATTTAATATACTTTCCCTTTGAATTTCTACCAGACAATAGGCCTGCCTACTCCATTTCTTTTATTCCTCTCATATTTCTGACCTAGACACATAACTGTTTCTCAACAAGTGATTGTAGATTAGCCAGTGATGATTGTTTCTCTCTCTCTCTTTCTCTCTCCCTCCCTCTCTCTCTCTCTCTCTCTCTGAGAAGAGAGAATCATGCAAAACATTATCTCACTCCACACATAGCTTTTTGAGTCATATAAATAAAACCTAGTCGATATGGCTAAAAAGATTAGTGGCAGCATAGAAATTAGAATCCTGACACCATTCAATCTCTATTCTCAAACCGCTATAATTTGGTTTTTAAAAAATGATTTTAAAAAATCCTTAATTCATTCTAAAGAAAAATATCTAATATTTCTAGGGTCCTACCTTATGTCTCTTTAACCAAGTTTATGCATGAGTGGGGATAATTTCATGACCAAAGCTTGGGTTGTGGATGTTGATATATTCAGCTATTTTTTGGCATCTCCCGTCCTTCCTTATAATTTTATCAGGATTTGTAGAACGTGGCTTTATCATTTTTAAAAATGGAATGTACTTCTAAGTTATGCTATTTTTGAACTGAATACCTGAAGCAAAATATAAAATTGGCAAACAGTGTTATAAAATTCAAAGTGTGCAGAAAATTAAAGCACTATAAATATATTGGGGATTTCTGCTCAGGATGCATTTGAAATAATTAAAGAAACAAGTACGTCCCCTTTCCTAGTGCAGTTTGCAAAACAGTTCCTTATGCACCTGTCTCTTCCTCCACCACTACAACCACAAGGCAAAACTCAAAAGGGTATGTTTTTTTTTTTTATTGTTCTCCACCCCCTAAAGGCACACTGCTTCCGTTCAAACACAGGCAGTGGGGCCCTGATAAACCCTAGCATCAAGGAAAGTTAGGTCTTCTGTGGAAATATTCTGTAACTTTCCTAAGAAAGTGCAAGAATATCTATAACGCACAAAGAAAACTTGTTGCTTCCATAGCTGACTGATTTGGTTGGGCATTTAAGTGGCCTTGGGTTAAAAGAAAATAGATGGAGAAAAAAAAAAGAACATGCTATAGATTTTAATTATTCCTTCGCCAACCACACCATAAACAGGAACTATAAAAATTTATCATCTGATAAAATTTCTCCTTTCATTGAAGTGTAAACCTAGTTTTAACAACCACTGTGTTCTACGCTATTGGCTCCAAACTGTTAGAAAGCAAAGAAAGTGCAGGCAAAGGCACAATGCTTTGCATATGGCACAACCTTTGTGTTCCAGCAACTTTGCCTTTGCCAAAAGCCATCCTCAAGTGGCTGTCAATGCCTAATAAACACAGACTGAAAACATCTGTAAGGCTTCCCAAGGCTTCCTATAGCAGTATGAGTTCCCCTCTACAAGTGAGGAGTCTAAACAAATGAAAGCTGGCATCAAAACTTGGGACATTAGCAAATCCAAAATTTAGTAAAATGATACTAAGCAGAATAAGAGGTTTTGCTTTACTTTTCCATTCATGGTGATAGGTGGACACGGATTCATCCACATGCCAGAATACACACTTGGGAAACAATACACCAAGGTTAGGAACTCACTCAGTCATTCCACAAACTTTTTTTGAAAACCTATTACGATACTAGGCATAATAACATATACAAGGGCAACAATGCTGGCAATATACCTGCAAAATGAAAGACAAAACTAACTAGTCTTCAAAAAGATCTAATGTCATATTGTCAATCTAAAGTCAACCCAAATGCAGCTTGATGTTAAAACAAACAAACAAAAATCATGACCATAGTAACCAAGATTACCACTATTCTTTGCCATGTGAGTCTTTGCCATGAGCTCAGTGAGATCATATATACACCAGTTAAATCCTTATACAACTTCATCCTGCTTCCACGGCAAACTATGTCACCACATTATCACTCCAAGTCCCTCTTCTGACAAGATTAACTTATCATGCTATAACTTTACCCCTTGAATATGTCCCCTAATACCTCCTGGACCTTTAAGCAGTCATACAAATAAGTCATGGTTGTTCTCCCAAGTTACCCAGGAAGGGAGAACTCACACACTGTCACTCATCTTCAGAGGATTCCTTACCAGCTGCTCCAAGTAACTCGTGTTGCTACACTATCACCTCCCACGAAGACAGAGCAGGAGAGGATCAGGATATGAAAGTTGGGTTGGGAACTCAGAGAGCTCCACATGTCACTCTTTTAAATTGTGAAAGATATATTTATACCATGCTTAAATAACAAAAAAAAAAAAGGAAGAGGAAAGTATATATGAGCAGGAAAGAAAAGAAGAGTGTCATTCTAAGATAGGTCAGACTCCTGAGTATTGCAGCCCTGTGATGATGCAGGATTCGATCTGGCCAACACAGTTAAATGCTGTGGCAATCCTCAGAGATGGGATTTCTTTCAGGGCGTCTCCTACCTGTACTGATCCTAGTGCCTTGTGTGCGTGTAATTCAGAGACTCAATAATGGCTCACTGAAATCCAGGTAGTCTGCAAAATTGGGATACCAACCATCTCTGGTCATCTCAGTACCTCAATTATTGCATCTGACATCACAGAAACCAAAGGCTCAGTGCCACTGCTCATGGGACATGTATCTTAGGTCTAATGGGAGGCAAATGTGAGAAGATTATTAAGTATTGACCAGTATGCTATGGAGGAAAGCACAGATATCCTTTGGAATAAGTTACTATACTCCCTCAAGAAACAAATGAAAGGTCAGCCAGAACCACTCATAAAGGTGTGAGAATGGTCTTATCAGATACAAAAAAAAAAAAGTGGTGGGGAACAAGTAGGGGCATGACAAAGGAGGAAATACCTTCCCTGAGAGTGTGAGAGTGTGACTCAGGGCTTCCCAGGACTGTGCAGAAGTCTGACCCCTCGATAGCGGCCAACTATTCACCTCCACCAGTTAATACCACATAGCCTTTGTTTATGGGTCTCAAAATTCAGGGAAGTGTTTCCAAACTGCCTTCCTGAGAGCTGTGGGGCTCTAATAAGGCACCTCAGGGAGCAGCCAACAGGGATTTGGCAGGATAAGACACTGATATGGGGAGTCTTGGGGCTTTCTATTCCTGTTTCCAACAGAACAGCTCCACTCTACATATTTTATATATTGGGATTCACATTTGGCAAAATGGTTCAACTGTTTAAGAAATTTTGAAAACCACCTGCTAAGGGACAGTGTCACCATAAAAGTTTTCAAAAAGGAAAATGTAAACCCCTGACACACACATTTTGTTAATGTGTTCTGCATATCATTTAGTCCAGTGAGTCATTCTAGCAATTCCCAAGATCTGACTTACAAACCATACAACAGCTATAGTTTTGTAGAAGTAATATAAACTTATCTATTTATACAGAGAAATGGAAGGGGAGAGAACCAGTCCTACTCCTCCAGGAGACTGTGAATTATGGGGAAAATACTCTCCATTTTGGGTAGTGTGTCTTACAACAGAAATGTGAGACCAAGGACGGCTGAGGGAAGATAGGGGTTGGTTTAAATGTTTAACAGCAGCCAGCGAGGGTTTGCTTTGACACATAAATATAAATTGTGAGTCCTTGTAGAAATATACAAGAAAAGAGTTTATGCCCATGATGAGAGTACAAGGGAACTCTCCCAAGAACAGAACTGTGAAGATCTACAGTGTGTGAGAACTAAGTTGTGAAGAACTAAAGGAGAGGATTAGAGTTCCGAACTAAGAATACTCATTCGATGATAAAGGAGAAAGAATCATCTAAAATTGGTAAAAGCTGATGTAAGTTAGGTTTGTACAGGATTACCTCAAGTAATGAGAGATTTGTTGTAAAGATACATGTTCACATGAGGACCACAGGAATTTCATGGGAATCTTAGAGGATAGAATGTCGCAGACTGAAACAGAAGTAGGGGCTCAGACAGAGTTCTAGGAAGTAAATGGATTTTCTTTTTACCTAGGAACCAAGAGTTTACTGTTTCTCTGTTTACATGATATTCAGCTTTGGTCTTTGTTTTTTCTCCTTTCACAAACTGTCAACAATAGCCCTCATACCTTTTAGCTTATTTTCTAATGGCTTTCCTGTCCTACCACTTTTTCTGAATGTTTTCTTGTTTTCAACTTCTGCTTCAACTACCCGATTTGGTCCATATTTTCAGTTGAAATTCACAAGAGAAGCAGCCATTTTCCTAGCCAATTCTTGTTTGGGCAGAGTTTTCATGTATCAGATCATCTCATGGTCAAGTGTTCACCCTAGAGCAGGCAGATCTCAGTGAAGACTGGGTTATGGGGAGGTTCTCACATGATACAGACCATGGTCACCCCTATCTTTAGAATGATTTAGACCTCCTCCTTCATTTTCATGGAATTTCTTTTAAGAGGACCAATATTGTGGCCAACCTAATACTACAGTGATGGAAAACAGGGAAATAGATTCACAAAGGGGAAGGGAGGAGGAGAGGTAGCACATCTAGAGTGCATAGGGAAAGTAAAGAGATGAGACCTACATCAAGGCCAGAGAAAGAATGCATTAGCTCTAAGGAAGACTTAAAAGGACAGTCCGGAATTGAGAAATGTCGCCATAAATTCAGGTCCATTAGTTGATAGGAAGATACACGGGGCGGGGGGGGGGGGGGGGGGGGGGGTGCGGTTAGATAAGTGCAAAACTAAGATTTCACTGTGGTCCTAAAACAAAGAAAAAAAACAGCTAAATTCCTGCCAAACACTTTGTCTTCATCAAATATAGTTACTTGCATTAGCAGTGCCTCATTAATTTAGCACAGGGGCCTGAATAAGGCTTACAGCATGCATATATTAAATAAGAAAATACATAAGGAGGACAGAAAAATCTATATTAAAACACCAAATTTTCAATGACAGTTTTTAAAGCAATAAATAAATTTACTTCTAAATTAAAACAATACAATATTAAATAGAAAAAGTAAAAGTTTAAAAAGGAAGCAAACATCCAGATAAAGGTATATTTTTCTCAAAAGCCAAATTTAATCCTACTTGTGAAAAAGAGTGCTTATTGCTTCTTAAATCCACTCTCCCCTTTTACTTTAGTGACAAGAATCCAATTTTTGGATGAGCCCACTGCTGCCAAACTGTAAGATTATAGCTAGTGTGACCTTGTAACCAGATTTTAGCCAATAATACATGATGGAAGTATTGTGTTCAACTTCCAGTAAGTATCCTTATTTGGAAAGTCATGGGCTCCTTCCTGTCATCTACGGCGTAAATGCAACAGCAATCACCTACTGTGTCAGGGACCCCAAGCCACTCTCAAGTTCAGTGATGCACTAGCAAGACACACAAGACCCAGAAAAGCTGTGATACTCATGGTTTGGCTTACAGACTAGAAACGGTAAAAGAAAAAGACTCATAGGGGAAGTCCAGCCGAAACCAGACATGAATTTCCAGATGTCCTCTCCCAGCAGAGTTTCAAAGACAGTCTTTAATTCCCCTCACAAGGTAAAACAAGTATCAAGTGTTGCCAACCAGAGATGCTCACCTGAAGGTCCAAAGTTTTTACTAGAAGTCAGTCAGATAGGGCTGCAGCACACACACATGCAACAAACTTCAGCTACTCAGTCTCCAGCTCCCACAGAACTCAAACTGATTGTGTGGCCCAGGGCCCCAGGGGAAATAAATCACATTGTAACCATAAGCTATCTGGCTTGCCCAAAGTTTCAGGAACGCTCTTAATCAGGCAGGATATTCCAAAAGCCCAGAGGTTATTATCTCCAGGAGCCAGCCAAGGGCCAGTCTTTTCCTCGTAAAGTGCAGGGTTTGAGTCCCTCAAGTCAGTTAGAGTCAGCTGTTCAGTCAGCACCCCACACCTACTGAGTTGACCCTTTCCTGCACGCTCACCATGAGATGACTTTAAGAAGGAAGCTACATACAAAAAATGGGGGAAAAAGGGAGAGAAAGAGAGACAGAAGGAGCTGGGCCCATAATACCATTGGGTTGCCATTCTGGAGCTAGATCACCAACTTCCTTTCTTCATTTATATTGATAAGATATACACGTTAGTTTAAGCCACTAGTTGTCAGGACTTTTTTACCCACAGTGGAACCTAATTGAAACACTATTGGGCTCTTTTCACAGCTTTAGGCTGTTAAAGCATAAAACACCCTTTTGCTTATGAAAAAAACATTAGAACATTCATTTATTATCAAATCACAATGAAGAGATCTACTCTAAGCACTTCAGAGGACTCAATTTTTATTTGTAGTAGTAATTGTTATGGTTAATTCAATAAAAGAATGGCCATATATAAATTTGGTTTTTCTACATGATACACAACAATGGGAACTGATTAACTAAATGACACAGTTGTTGGGGGATCACGTAACAGCCAGTTTATGTTCTCCTAATCTTTATTTATGCAGCTCCCCAGTCCCCAGGCCCTATTCTGACACTCTCTTTTTTTTCCCCTTTTATTTCCATAGCATTTGTGAATGCTATGCTCCTAAGGTTTGTATCTCTGCAAAATTCACACATTGCAATCTTAATGTCCTATGTAACAGTATTAAAAGGTGGGGCCGTTGGGAGATGCTTAAGTCATAATGGTGGAGCCCTCATGAATGGGATTAATGCCTTTATGAAAGAGGCCCCAAAGAGATCCACCTTATGAAGACAAAGCAAGGAGGTGCTGGCTATGAACTAGGAAGGGGCTTTGCCCAGAAGGCAGGTACCTTGATCTTGGACTTTACAACTTCCAAAACTGGGAGCACTAAGTCTTTGTTGTTTATAAGCCACCTAGCTTGTGGTGTTTTGTTACAGTAGCCCTAACAGACTAAGATGGTGACCAAATGATACATGATCTACGTCACTCATTTATTATACATTGTCTGCCTCACTCCACCAGAATGTGGGCTCCATGAGAGGTAGGAAATTTTGCCTGTTTGTTCACAGGTGTACCCCAGTATTCAGAACAATGCCTTACATATAGTATTCACTCAAAAACATTTATTGAGTGAATGAATATTTGATAAATATTATTTTCCAATTAATAGAAATGTAGGAAGTTAAAAAGAAAGAAGCAAGAAATTTTAAGGCTCTGTTTAGTGAGAGATCATCTTAACAAATGCGTTGTAGAATTATGGGTAGCAAATTCACAGAATGCTATCATTTTCCTACTTATCTTTAGAGATTAAGAAAAGTGTTGATCTTCTCAAAGGCTGAAACAAACTGTTCACTTCGTGGCATCACACAACTTGGCAAGAAATATCTTGCAATTTTTTTGTTGCATACACTGCCAGGTAATTGAACTAAAATTTTAATTACAAAAAAATGACTTGCAAAAGGTTGAAAACAACATCACTGTGTTTTTTTTTAAATATATGTGGAAAGCTGATTCTCTCATACAAATTCCATGGTAATGGAATGACTGCAAATTCCAACACGATTTTAAAACGTTTTCCATATTGTTCTTTAATGCTAAAAAAGTTTTATCATTCAAGCACTAGGATATCTTGAAAACTGAATACTTTTAACAGAAAGACAAAAATATACTTTTTTGCAAGAACACCTGTCTTTCTGGTCTAAAAACACTTCATGAAATAATAGGATGAAATGACACAATCAACTGCTTCCACAGTTAACATTTATATCTAAAACACTATAATATGGTTTCTTTTATTTAGAAAAGTAAAATGCAGTCATACCTTCCAAATTTCTATTCCAGTATTCGAAAAAAAAAATAGAATGTGAATATAATTTAAATTTAAGTGAAGCACACAAGAGAGGATAAATAGTGAAATTGATAGAACTACAGAATGATAAAGTGAGTTGTGTGATGGGAGTAATAAATCCTCCTAGAAGGAAAGAGGAAACAAGAAAGGAATAGAAAGTCTATGTTATTTAACTAACTAGAGGTTAAGAGATAATCAAAAGAGAAGTAGAAGTACCATCAGCAGACATTAGCAATCTCAAAAGGAGAAGGGGGAAAAGGGGAAGGTAGTATTTTAAGAAATAATGAAAATATATTTCTAAAAATGAAAGAAAGATGACAGAACTCAAACAGAAAAAAACAATTAATGATGATAATATTGGATAATGTAGGAATGCCATCGCATGCATAAGAACTACTTTATACTACAAATAGACAAATACACTAGAGAAAGTATATTTGACCAATGAAAGGAAGCTACAAATATAAATGAAGAAGTGTAAGATTAGAATTTTCACTCTTGTATGAAGACCATAATTTATTTCACGGTATTTGCTATTTTTAAAGGCTACCTTCAGACACATTTTGTATCACTAATAAATCAACACGTTTATGACACTGAAAAATTCTTTCGACAACCTTCACATTACATGCTTCAAATTCATTCTTCTTTTCCTTGAAGGTTATAAAATTTCAACAAAACAAATAACTGCTATTTTTTCTCTTTCTTTAATTTTTTTTAATGTTTATCTACTTTTGAGAGACAAAGAGAGAGACAGAGGCGTGAGCAGGGGAGGAGCAAATAGAGAGGGAGACACAGAATCCGAAGCAGGCTCCAGGCTCTGAACTATCAGCACAAAGCCCAACGTGGGGCTTGAACTCACAGACCGCAAGATCATGACCTGAGCTGAAGTTGGACACTTAACTGACTGAGCCACCCAGGAGCCCCAGTCTCTATCTCTCTTTCTTAGTTTGATCTGATTACATGTAACATGTAATCAGCAAGCAGGTTTCATTTCTAGGCTCCGTTAGCTAGCAGGAACTGCAGGCTTAATGCAGTAAAACTCCAATGTCTGCGAAAGACCCAATACCACATTCACCACTCCAATAAAATTATAAAATTTACTTTAAAACTTTCTGTCCACCTCTGGTGGCTTTTTCCCCCCTTCCCCATAGCATAAAAAATTTACAATTCCTCCAATATGAATTTATTCTGTTTTTTTTTCCTAATAGCAAAAACATATCATTAAAAAACCCAGTGTAAACAAAATTGATTTGATATTTATAAGTGCATAATTTTATTATAAAAATAATACAGGTTAAATGTATATTACTTAAAACTAAAAATAAATTTTAAAAAAATTGTATTCTCATCATCCAAAGATAACTGTCTCATTTTGATGTGTAGTTTTTAAACTCTTGATTAAAATTAATTTTAATTACAAAATCTTAAAGTGCTTTTTCTTACTTAAAACTTTAAAAATGAACATTTTTCTTTGTCATCAAATATTCTTCTAGTTAGTTCCTTGTAGAATTTCTGAGAGCTAACACATTTTGTCTGTGTTTGTGCCAATCTTTATCAGTCTGTTACTTTCCAAAATCATTACCCATATTGTTTTGAAATATCATTTATTATTACTTTCCCTCCTACTAGCATACAATTGTATAATTGCATTGCAAAAAATATCTGTGTCTTAGCCGTCCTTGTATTGTCCATGTCTAGACCACATTAGGAAGATTAAGCCTATCACAGTTCTTTGAACTAAACTGTAATATGGTTATATTATA
This sequence comes from Felis catus, assembly GCF_018350175.1. Lineage (NCBI taxonomy): Eukaryota > Metazoa > Chordata > Mammalia > Carnivora > Felidae > Felis > Felis catus. The sequence continues at coordinate 105,455,693 of NC_058371.1, read as the reverse complement.
ATGATGCCCCTTGATGTAACTATTTCCCCTCTTCTTCTTCTTCTTCTTCTTCTTATTATTATTATTATTATTACTATTATTATTATTAGCTTGTTATGGAAATTTTCAAATAGATAAAATAATGCCCTCCATGTTCCCTTCACCCCGCTTTACAATTATCAATTCATGGCAATAATTTTTATCTATATCCTTCTCCACTTCCTGTGCTGATTTTATTTTGAGGCAAATTTCTCAATGATATCATTGAGAAATTTAAATATTTTAGTATAAATTCTTAAATCTTAGAACTCTTAAACACAGCCACAAAACCATTATCACACCAAACATAATTTAATATTTATTCCTTAATATCATTTAATATCCAGCCAGTGAGCAATACACATTAATATTACTATGAATATACCTAGAAGAGACTCTCCATTCTAAGAAAGTTTTGAAGTAAAATGTAAAGCATAAAATATCATTAAGATGGAAAATCAAGGTTTAGGGAAAATACATTTTGCTTACTGCTTATATGAAAAGGCACTAAGAAAATAGTATTTAAGTTTGAATTCCCATAGTGTCTCTGCTTTTGTTTGTTTAGAAAAGCTAAAACCTTCACAACATTATTGCCAAATAACAGATTTCATCGTTGTGCTTAGTACTCTAGAGTCAGACTGATTGGGCTTGAATCTGAGCCCTGCTACTTGGTTATAGGACATTAGACAAGTCACAGCTTATTTCTTCACCTATAAAAGGATTAAGGATCACCTTCCTCCCAACACTGTTGTGAAGAGTAAATGAGTTAATGCAAATAAACCATCCAGAAAAGTCCTCAATAAATGATGACTGTTATTTCTGTTTTTTTAAAAAGACGAGACAGTGGAGATAGTTGAACATTCTTTACTTCATGAATGAAGCACACTGAGCAACATAGTTGGAAAATTCTTATTTGCAGAGGCTTCTTAACAATACACAGAAATTTAAAAACTGATACTGATGGGTAGTCTTTAGATAATTATGCAACACCAGAACTATCCAACAATTTCACATAAATTCCAAGATTATAAAAAACATAGCTTTTTGAAGAGCACTAAGCAACCATCAGACCCATTTTATTGTTATATAAACTTGTTTACTTATTTTTAAATATACTATTAACAGAAAGACTTTGGATTTTATCTTGTGGTTAATAGTGTTTCCTTAAAATCTACTTGTGCCACTATAGACTGTGCCTCAACCAAAATAGCTTTCAGAAGTCAAGAGAGGAAAAAATTCGTATTCCCTTGCACTTCCAAGGAGAGAGAAGCAGCACGATCTACATCACTATGGGTGTCGTACGATTGGAGTAGCTGAATAAGTGGGTAAGATACAACGGTGCAAATTTCAGCACAAACAAGGGGAGTTCACACTCACACATGAGTTCTTTACCAGGTGCTGTGAAAAAGACTGGGGGCATGAGGAGAGTGAGAGAGTCTTCTCAGTGATACACAAGTATAAAAACCAACCCAATCCCTAGACCCTTCTGCATACAAAGAAAAGCCTGGAAGAGGAGTGCAAATCACCCTACTCTTTGAGTCCAGACAAAGACAAAATGCCTCAGTGTGGAAGAGTACAAAGAAAAGCTATTTGTCCCTGGAGGAGGGGCAGAACATTTACTCAGGTTTGGGACTGGGCACTGATAGAAAGCTGAAATCTGCTAACACTGGGGAGCAGAAGAAAACTCTTTCCGATCCAAGATTCCAAGATCATCCACCCCCAGACACACACACACACACACACACACACACACACGCACGCACGCACACAGATAAAAGGATGAATTTAGCTGTTATGAGAGGGAAGGAAAGAAATGCTGAGAAATTCTATACCTGAGTCCCAAGTACACAGGGCCTAGCTAAGACTAAATATGGACTAGGATAGGCAAGAGCTCTCCATCCTAACCATGAACCTAACACTGAGTAACAAGCAATAGGAGTCTGTCATTGGAAGTGGGCAAGAGCATGAAGACAACCCCTCATTGTGGCACATGTGTGCAGGGGCTGTTTGGAGGAGAGAGTAGACCAGAAACATAAAGCACCGCACGCAATACTCCACATCCAACATTAAGCACAAGGTCACAGCAGTCCGTGCGTAAAAGATTCTGAAGTCTGTTGGGCACTGAATTTGGATATAGCAACAACAAAATCAAAACCCAGTTCAGCTACTGATTAAATGGCTTCAACCCCAAAACTAATGGCCAGAGAAGAAGAAGGGATCACCGTTTCAAGAAGAAATAGTACTCATTATGATACACACAAAAAAAAGCAAGAAAAAAAAAAACAATCAAGTGATAAAATATTTAACAGAAAATGATTCACAAATTACCACAGTGTTACAACTAGTAAATAAAGTCTTTAAAATAACTATGTTCATTATATTAAAACCTCTAATGGTAGGGGCGCCTGGGTGGCGCAGTCGGTTAAGCGTCCGACTTCAGCCAGGTCACAATCTCGCGGTCCGGGAGTTCGAGCCCCGCGTCAGGCTCTGGGCTGATGGCTCAGAGCCTGGAGCCTGTTTCCGATTCTGTGTCTCCCTCTCTCTCTGCCCCTCCCCCGTTCATGCTCTGTCTCTCTCTGTCCCAAAAATAAATAAACGTTGAAAAAAAAAAATTAAAAAAAAAACCTCTAATGGTAAAGAGGACAACATTTCCATAAAACAAATGGGAAATTCTGGCAGAAAGATGGAAACAGTGAATCAAATGTAAATACTAGAAACAGAAACATTATATTACAGATGAATTCTCTGGATGAGCTTTTCATCAGATTGGACAAAGCTGAGGAAACACTCAGTAGAACTGAAGGCAGGCCATTGGATTTATCCAAAGATAAAGAAAAAAAATTATGCAAAATCATAACAGAGCATCTGGGAGTTGTGGGACAACAGTTGGTACAATATATGTACCATTAGGTACTAGAAGGAGAACATAGGAAGAATAGGGCAGCAGGAATATTGGAAGACATAATGACCAGGAATTTTCAAAAGTTAATGAAAGACAACAACAAACCACAGATCTAAAAAGCTCAGAGAAATCCAAATAGGATATAATTTTTAAAAAAATAAGACACATGATAGGTAAACTACTGAAAAACAAAGATAAAATGGAAATCATGAAGGTAAACAAATAATAAAAAAAAACATTACCTACAAATAAAGTATTCAACGGACTTCTGGTCAGCAAGAATGTAAAACCAGTCAATAATGGAAGTATTAAAGGAAAAAAAAAGTAGTAATTTCAAAACAGAGATCCTAACCCAGCAAAAACATCTTACAAAAACAAAAACAAAATAAATATTTTTTTTAGACAGGCAAAGGTGAGTAAAATGCATTGCCAGATGTGTACTGCAAGAAATATTATATGAAGTTCTTTAGGCAATGAGTTTGATCCCACATTAAAATTTTTGTCTATATAATGAAATAAAATGCTACAGAAATGGTAAAAAAATGAGGATATGTATTTATATAAAGCCATTTTTATCTGATTTCTAAAATTTATTTTAAAAATAATTGAGTGTCTAAAATTAAAATAGTAGCAATGTTTGTGAGATTTATGCATATGTCGACATGAAACCAATGAGAAAATGATCATAAGGGGAACACAGAGCAAGGGCAAATGTTATACAATGAATATCTAATAACAAATTATGATAAGTGCAATGAAGGAGACATTCAGGGTTTTTTTCAGGGGCTGTCATTTATGATTTAATTTTAAACTTTACCTCAAGAGCATGGGAAAGTTATTAAGAAATGATAAGCTAGGAGTACGACAATAAAATTGTTATTTTAAAGGGGTTAGTCTAGTTAGCCCCTAAAAAATTGCTTGATAGGGCAATGAATTCAAGAACAACTGGGAGGCTCTTATATGGATTTATTTTGTTTTCCTTTTCCCAAATACTCTTTAACTTTCTTCTGCTAGGAAATTACCTGTGTGTCACCAGAGGAGTCTTGAATGACCTAGAGAGATAAAGAAACCTCATACCTCTCTCTCCATCACCGGGGACATTGATTTTACCTCTTTAATGTCTTTCAAATAAATCAGTCTACACTGCCCCCTGTCCCCCGCATCCATTCTAGGCCAAAACCTCGTTTGGTTTTAATACTTTTGTTATATGTAGATGTATTTGCTTTGACATTTCTAATGCTCTTTACTTATATTTCCCTCTCTTTGTGGGTTTTTTTTTGTCAGACTAGCCAACTTGTTTTTCCTTAGAATATGCAAAGAATCAACCCTTGATATAAGTTATCTCAAAGTCCTGCCGATTTATCCCACTAAGTATTTCTTAAGAACTTGCACTTCTCCTCATCGTCATCATTATCGCACTTGTCCAAGCTACCATCACCCTTACACGGCAGCTATGAAAGCCCCCTGACAGTGCTATGGTGGCATCTGTCCTTGACTTTCCTCCAATCCGTCCTTCACATTACAGGAAGGTAATCTACACAATAACACACATTTTACTTTATCTCCACACCAGCTTAAAACCCTTCGGTGAGTTCCAATTATGTACTCATAGGGAAAAGGCAAACCTCTAACATGGCCTACAAAGTTTTGCCTAGTCAACACCCCACCGGTGTCTTTTCTCCGGCCTCATTTCACCCCATGTTCCCCACTTGTTTTCCGTAATTCATCCACACTGGATTTCTTTCAGTCATTTTTACTCACCATGCTTCCTTATCTCATGGAACCTTTGCAAAGTATTTTCCTCTGCCTGGAATGCTCATCTCTGCCCACTTTGGTTAGATAATGCCTACTTTTCATTCATACTTAAGCTCAAACGTTGTTCCTTCAGAGAAATCTCATATTAGGTAAATTCCCTAGAATAGTGTTTTTTGGCACCTTGTACTTCTTCCTACCGTGTGTCATAATCACAATTTTACATTTTTTGGTGGGATGATTTATTTCTGTTTCTCTGCCTCTCTAGAGGGCGAGCTCTAGGAGGACAGGCCTCCACTAATGTGGCTTCCATTTTATTGCCTGGACTTAGTAGAGGACCTGGTACACAGTGGACATGCATTAAATTTTGGTTAAATTAGTGACGATATTGACAAATCTGTGAAATTTTGTGATGAGATGGCACGGGTGATGAACACTTAGAATGTGAAGGTAAATGTTCTTCAGCTCTTGAATATCTTTCTAAATAAATTCTTCTCCCTCTTTTTCCTGATTTCTTTTTCTGGTACTCCTAACAACTTTTTACTAAATATCTTGAAAAAATTCATTCTCTAAATTTCTCATCTTTTCCCTACAGTTTTAGATCTCCTTGTATTTTCATTACTTTCTGGGAGATCTCTTTGATTTTATCTTTCTGGAATTTCACAATAGTTAGACTTTTTAGGTTAGCTATATATTCTAATATGTAGGCATTCTCTGATTATCCCTGTGGGTTTTCTTTAATTTTTTATGAATAAGTATTATCTCTTTTGAAGTTTTCTTCTACTCGCTGCATGGCCTGTTTTCTCTGTGTTCATTTTCTTATTTTTCATTTTTTAATGTTTATTTTATTTATTTTGAGAGAGAGAGAATGTGTGTGCGAACAAGCAGGGGAGGGGCAGAGAGAGAGGGAGAGAGAGGATCCCAAGCAGGCTCTGCACTATCAGCACAGAGCCCAGTGTGGGGCTCAAACTCACAAATCCATGAGATCATGACCTGATCTGAAACCAAGAGTCAGCCATTTAACCAACTGAGCCACCCCGGTGTCCCCTGAGTTCATTTTCTATTGATATGGTTTGGATGCTGGATCCATATCTCAAATGTTTATATTTTTATTTATTTATATCGAAGAGATAATAACGGCCAGATTGGAAGTTCTGTATGCATGAGTGCCTTTTATTTAGTGGAATGCAGCCAGTTTGCTTACATATATCCAGATGTCAGCAACTATATGTCTCTTCCTGAGGAGCTATATAATTTCTTAAGGGAAGAATCTGTTGAGTAACTTTAATCTACCAGCCATGTTGTGCCAAGACACATAAGTCCAAAAGGTACAAGAGGTCTAGGTGGTTTCACCATTCAGTATGTGGGGTTTTACATAATCTTCTCTTTTGGGTATGGCGCCTCTTGCTTAATTCTGCTGTATCTGCTCTCCCTAGACTGGAGTCTCTTGGTTCAATTTCCCCAAACAAGAAACCTCCAGATTAAAGCCAAACTCAGTGAGGGACAGGTTTCTCCCTGCATAGGATAGAAGAGGGGATGAGGATGCCTAATTGACCTTTTTGGACTCCAAAGCAATCCCTTGTTTTCAGTCTTCAGTCCCTACCATTGGAAAGTTTAATTACAATCATCATGTTAAATTTTGGAGCAAAGAAAAGAAAAGGAGGGATACCATAATTTTTAAAATTATTTTATTCCATCCTGAGATTAAAAGTGCCTTATGATCAATAATTTCTCCCTAGTCCCATGATCACCAGCTCTATTACAACCAGTGTACATAGAAGACGTGTTCCGCATCTTCTATGACAGGACTTCGTGTTATAACTCAGCTACTTCTCTGACAGTAGAAACAATATGTGCAATTAGGTTTGAGGAACTCAAGAATTAAAGCCATTGTAGCTAGGATATTGTTTTCCCCTTGAGACTCCAGGTGGGTCATTGAGAAAAATATCAGACTAGGAAGAAAAATACCTACATACAACTTCTACCTCTCTCAAACACTACTTCTGTATTTTTAGGCAACTCACTTAGCTGCCCTAATATCAGTTTTCTGATCTTCAAAGTAATGAGATTGGATTAGTGATCTCAAAAATTAATGACCTTTTTCTATTTCTAATATCATTAGGATTGACTGACATGACGTGATTGCACTTCGAATAGAAAAGAATAATAGATAAAAACAACTTCTGTACTTGTAGCAATACTTTAAACAGCTTTGACTTTCTTACACTTTCAGTAATTAATTGCCAAGATTAATTACAAAGCTACTTAAAAACAAAGATATCACAACATACTCATATTAACAGACAGAATCAAGGATATTGAACTTGTAAAAATTGAGACTTTTTAATTGCTGACCTTCTTTAAATAATAATTAGTTTAATTTATTTTTTAATACTGACAGGTCAGTTGTGAAAAGCAGGGCTGGTTTCCATCTATAAATTTAGGGTAAATAACTTCTTATATTTATACAGTACTTACACCATTTCAAAGCATTTTTACATGCATTTTCCCTCTAATTGCCATAATGACATCAATGACGTCAATAGGACAGGTGCTGGTATTATCCTCCTTTTTTACATGGCAATATAAAGAGCCCCTTCGTGTTTTAAAGACAGTAAGTAGCAAAACTAGGACTTCTAACTTCAAGCCTGGTTTCCATATCTTGTTCTGCTTTTCCAGAAAGTCTCTAGAAGATAAGCATGCTATCCTTACACAGATATATCTAGGTGGTATATTAAAGACCAAAAGTAAGCAAAGATGATGAACTAGTAATTTTTGGGTCCAGTATCTCACCATCCTCATTCCACTATGACTTTCAGATTTCAGAAGTAATTTTCACTTCACAACCTAACTCACCAAATTCAATTATACTGTTCTGTGTTGGTAGAAGTGAAAATTATGTACATATGTCTAAACTTTGTTCAACCAAAATTGGAATACAAAGTAACATTTAGATGTACTTACTTCATCCATTCACACAAAGCTATGCATCCTCCTTTACAACTTCGCACTGTCTTAAGCCTTTAAAAAGGTCCCTAACCACTTGTTAGGTAGAATACCTCATACAGATCTATAATCCCCTCAAAGGCATTATCACAGCACTGGGTATTGTCCCTCCATGCCATCAACCACTTCCCTTCCTGGAGCTGAAGGATCACACCCCTTTGTTCCCTCAGTTACTTCCATAGGCTTCCTGAACTGTCCATGATGAATGTCAGGTGTGGCATCATCTTCATTCCAAATAGCTGTGACCCCTGTATTAAGAAGAGAGCTCTGACTTGTCCTGGGAATGAGTCATTGGGGAATATGTCCTTCCTCAGAGGCTTAAGCTGTCAATGTCACAGGGAATATTTTGATCCAGAATTCACTGAGGCAAGCAACGAATTGAAATGGATCATTTAATCCCACCTCCTGTGAGTAATTTCCAACCACAATTCAGATCCTGGAAAATCAGTCCTTTTATAATCAAATTTACAAATGTAAATTTTCATCCTGTGAGATTGCCTAACAATATAGATACTTTACTGGCTTTCATAAACTGAACTGTCTAGAAATATGACTGATAAAGTGGTCTGTTAACACCCAGGATCTGTTTCTTTCCAAGTCTCCATTCTGCTTCTGCAGAGAAAGCACCAGCATCAGGTTCCACACAGTGACTGGCCTACAGTGATTGTCTGTGTGCTTCTAAAATGGCTGTGGGTTTATAAAATTCACATCTTCATATCCCAGCAAAAGTTTCCTTCCATTTCACTCACTCTGTCTGGGTTATTTACCTTTCCCTCAGTGAATGTCTATTGCAAGTAATTTGGCCACTCCTGAGTTCAATTAAACCAGACTCAAATCATATTGAATTAGATGTGTGTGTTTCAAATGGTAGACAATATCTCATTTGTGGACTATACACTCAACACAAAGGACTGCAAGCAATTTTTTTTTTTTAAGAATAGACTAATATATGGGCACCTGGGTGGCTCAGTTGGTTAAGCGTCCGACTTCGGCTCAGGTCATGATCCCATGGTTCGTGGGTTCCAGCCCTGCATTAGGCTCTGTGCTGACAGCTCAGAGCCTGGAGCTGCTTCAGATTTTGTGTTTCCCTCTCTCTCTGCCCCTCCCCCACTCGTGCTCTGTTTCTCTCTGTCTCAAAAATAAACAAACATAAATTAAAAAAAACATAGACTAATATAGAATAGAAATGGAAATGCAGACTGCATCACCACTAGTAATATTTGTTCATTGAAACCTGCTTAGTTTTATATAAATATATAGCTGTTTTGGTGGGTAGTAATGTAATTTTTTTCTGTGAACTACAGTGAAAATGTTTGAAAGGTAGTACTTGGAATAAGAGAAATTTGTATCCTTCCCAGGAAAGTCATGATGTTAAATGGAGATGGGAAATGATGCTGAGTAGAAGCCAGAAGATATATATGTACTACATGGTATTTATTTGTTACCCATTGATTTATAATCTTTCCAATATGCAAATTATTTGCTCTTTTTTCCTTTTTTACTAACTATAGTTTCCTAAGTAAGAGCAATAGCTGCTTGACAAATGCTTTCTGTGCATTTGGGAAAGCAATACTTTTTAAAGGCTATTTAAATCTTTCATCTCTGCCACCCTGAACAACAGGTATATTTCTCCATCTAACAAGCTTATTCTACTTGTGCAGTGAAGTACCTTTAACTCCAAATGTTTCCTGCATGCTCGAATACCAAGTGATTTCTTAATAATTCCAGTCTTTTTTTTATTCACAATGGGTATTTTAATTTTTAATCTAATGTCTTGCCTACAGCCAATCTCTGTATGGTATCTATGGGTATAAAGAAGGAATAATGTAATCAGGAGGCCCAGATGATGCCAGCCTCAACCCCCACAACCAGTCCTACCATCTTGGGCTTTCACATTCTCTGTGGCTCTATTTCCTGAAATGTTAAAAAGAAGGAAGATGGTGAAGTTCACTCCTAAGAGAACTTCCATTTTTACAAGACTCATTTAGGTAACAGGAAGTTGAACCGGATTTTTCAGTTGTTAAGGAAAAAAAATGTACAGCACCTTTTCTTTCTGTGTCACCAGATCATAGCATAGTAGGAGGAAAGAAGCCTCCCAATGGATGAACATATAGGAACCAGCTACATAAGGCAAGGACATATCTGGCAAGAGAAAAGATACAATAGGCCACTGAAAAAGGAACATACTCTTACCATGTACTTGATCTGGGAACATTCGTTTTTCCTGCCCTGCGCTGTACTCTTACCTTGATCACAAATTATCCCTGTTTTGTTGTTTTCTAATTTTCTAAAGTGTTTCTCAGACCTGTCCTTATTTCCTCTTCCCAGGTGGTACTCACGTGGTCTAGGACCTAGAGTCCCAAGAGGTGATGAGGCAGGCAGATAGAGTATGTCCCCGACTCACCTTATAACATTTGTTGGGTTACTTAAATCCTCAGTTGTAATAAAATAGAGATAATAATAAAAAATCTCGCAATCTCCTAACATAACAATGTTATGTTTATTAAATGAGTTAACAGGGGGCGCCTGGGTGGCGCAGTCGGTTAAGCGTCCGACTTCAGCCAGGTCACAATCTCGCGGTCCGGGAGTTCGAGCCCCGCGTCAGGCTCTGGGCTGATGGCTCAGAGCCTGGAGCCTGTCTCTGATTCTGTGTCTCCCTCTCTCTCTGCCCCTCCCCCGTTCATGCCCTGTCTCTCTCTGTCCCAAGAATAAATAAACGTTGAAAAAAAAAAAACCTGTTAAATGAGTTAACAGGTATGGAATAGCTAGCACATTATCTGAGTGTTATTAGGTTCTCAATAAGTGGGAGGGAATATCAATAAATACATGGCAAATAATGTTTAATTTCATCAGTAACAAAGATACAATATAACATGATGATATACTATTTTTCACCAGATTACTGAAGAATGAGGGTGACTATGTCCAAAATTGCTTCAGGTCTGAGATATAAACGTGCAAATCCATGAATATTAAAATCTCTAGAAGAATATATTAGCTATCTCTGTTAGAGATGTGGTAATATAGGTGATATGTGCATGTTTAAAATATCTTTGATATTGCACAGAACTTATAAAATAAAATATTTGTAAAACACGCAAAAGTGAGGAGAAAGAAACTTGGAAATAAATTTTTAAAATGATTCAAGGAAGGCCATTTCCTGAATAGATTGCCCCAATGGCTCTATTCTGCTCCCAACACGATATAGTTTTTTGAATCTCATACCCACGTTGTTCAAACCATTATTAAGAGCTTAATCTGAGCTTAACTAGAAAATATTTATTAATGTCTCCTCTCTGGCCAGTTCTGAGTTATGTGTTGTGATGGATATAAACCTAACAAATGTAATAGCAACACTTAGAAAATGCATACATTATTGGGAAGACACGACTCCACAGAAGAGCAGCACAGAGAAGAAATCTAGAGATAAGGGGCAAAAAATGAAGTACAGATTATGTGATGCAGAATTAGGGGAAAAATCAGTATGGAGTGGGTAATTAGGAAAACATTCATTGTATCAGATGAAATCTATTGTAGACTTCTACAGAGAAATCCCTGTGTCTCCGCTGGCTTCTAAATAAAGCAAGGTATAAATTTATCATGTGTTTTCAAAATCCTAAGAAGCTTATGGAGGGAAAATAAATGAGAAAAGGGTCTTTGCAACAGCATTACAAAGCCCCTGCCACTCTAATAATTTCAGGCAGTATTGTCCTCAAGTCCCCTCCAACTCTAACAGACTATTCCTTGCTAAAACAATCCACATGGGTCACTAGACCATCTGCAGCTGTGAAGTGAGAAGCTCCTTCTGCTCCACTCCATATTGATGGCTGTCGCATGTCAGGTTCCCCAGGAAGAAAATGCTGAGACAGAGTTTAGTGTGAAAGAGTTATTTGGAAGTGATCTTAGGTTCAATATCTATGGAAGGAGGGGGAAAACATCAGAACTCGGCAAAAGGAAAAGTTGAATATTGATGCAATCTCAGTGGAGGCCTCAGACAACTCTATGGAAAGTTGTAAAGCATGAATGTAAAGCTTCAGAGCTGTTCTGAGTTAAGGAGACAAAGCCAAAATTTTGTATCTCATGTAGATTAGTCATTGGATACAGGCCACCCCAGATTAAGCATGACCTTAGATGAGTTGCTTCTCAGCAGAAGCACAGAGGGATGACAGCTGAGGTTTTTCTGCTTTCAGCACTCCTAGTAACTGGGGGACTAATCTTTCAGTCCTGAAGTGGAAATCTGGGTAGCATATCACAGTGACCACCACAGTAGTCTATGTCATTAATGCTGTATCACCGCAATATTCCTGTGGGCCCCCCCTGCACAGGGTTTTGCTGTTCATCTCTATGCATATTCCTCCATTTTCTCATTGATCCTTCTGCTTAAAGACCCTAGGATATACCCTGTACTGAAAGAGAGGCAGGGATGTGAGAAGCCTTAGCATAAAAGTCACATTTGGGTCAGAATTCTGTTATCAAGGAATCTTCGGCCATAACTTTGTCTGTGTGTTTCTGACATTACTTTTTCTCCATACCTATCCACTGGATGATAAAGCATAGCTCCATGTTCCCTTGGAATAACAACATGACTGTTTCTCTTAACCACCTAAGTCCATTGAAGCTACTATAACAAAATACCACAGGCTGAGTAGCTTATAGACAGCAGAACTTTATTTCTCACAGTTATGAAGCTAGGAAGTCCAAGATTAGGGTACCTGTATGGTTGAGTAAGGGCCCTTTTCCTGGTTAGTGGCCAGTGCCCTTTCATTGTGTTCTTACAAGTTGGAGGGACGAGGGATCTCTGTGGAGTCTCTTTTACAAGAGACTAATCAAAAGTCCCACCTCCTAATACCATTATATTGCACATTCATGTTTCAATATATGAATTTGGAGGGAACATAAACCATGGCATCATCACATCTGACTGAAAGAGAACCCCCAGGAAACAATTAAAATATGCCTTACCACTGCTATGAGGCAGTGCTTCTGCTACTATGTCATATCCTTCTTGGATCTAGAAACTTGAAAGGCCCAAGACCCTCTCCAGAGGGCATGTGGTTTCCTACTAACCCCGTCTCCACATTCCCCACCTACCCTGACAGAGAATACTCAGCAACTAAGGCTTATCCCTCCTATAACACAATCACATTCCCTTACAGCCCACCCAGGTTTCTCACATGGAATGGACAGATTTACTGTCTCTCACTCTGGATCCTGTGAGGAAACATTCCCCACATGTTTCAGCATAAATGACATCACCACAATGTGAAGGCCAACACTGCAGTTGTAAGATATTACGGCCATCCAAAGCGAAACTCCTGTACGTGGGGCTGGAAGTTCACCCCAGGAGCAGTCAAAAAGGATGCATCTCAATCTAGAAACACAACTGGAAAGCCTCTTGAAGAAGAATTAAACATCATTCATTCTGGATTTCAATGTACCAGGAGGGCATGTGGGGAACAGATGTTAAAGAGGTTCACAGTCTAGAGGAAATAGGCCTGTAGCAAAGAAGGGAAAGGCTTAAGCTAATGTTTTTCCCAGTACTGCAAAATAACAAAAGTGACTGCTTCAGAATCAGATCCAGGGTAAAAGCCCAGCCTTTTGATTAATACACTATTGTTAGTTACTTTAACTTTCAAATTCAGTTTCCCAGTTTGCAAATGGGAGAAAATGTCATTACCTTATAGAATTTTTGTAAAGATTTAATGAAAATAAATAAATTTCACTCCAATATAGTAACTGGCAGATGGTAAGCTCTCAAAAAACAGGAGCTGGGATTATCACTTCATATCAAATCTGATGGGACCTGTTATCTCCAAGGAACAAGCTATATCTTGCAAACAAGAATGTTTAGTTATCATCTATACTGCATCTATTTTTCTTTGTTCTTTCTCACTAATAAGATGTTTGAAAACCACAGGTGTTCTCAGTTGTGTTAAGAAAAAAGTAAAGTCAGGATTCAAGTCGATGCAAGTGGCCCAGGAGGCAAGTGCCCACTAAAAGAGGGGTATGGGGCACCTGGGTGGCAAAACTGGTTAAGCATCTGACTTTGGCTCGGGTCATGATCTCATGGGTTCATAAGCTTGAGACCCACATCAGGCTCACTGCTGTCAGCTCAGAGCCTGCTTTGGATCGTCTATCTCCCTCACTCTGCCTCTCCCCGACTCTCACTCTCTCCAAAATAAATAAACGTAAAAAAAAAAAAAAAAAGGAGTGGCAGAGTGCCCTGTGGTCAGTCACTGCAATGAGTGTACTAGTCGTGAGAGCATGGAAATATCAAGGAAAAAGCTGGGTCCTTGGGCTTCAGATTCTTCTTCCCAGAAGATTATCAAAGGTTGCATGTTCTAGGTATCATGCATTATATTAAGGATACTGTTGTTTTCTGCAATGCCTGTATTACACAAGTAAAATACACCATAAGGCCTATTCTGAGAGAATGGAAGGCTAACATGATGAAAAGAAGTTGGCTTCCAAATGTCTACAGGGACTTGGAAGGTAATATATAAGTGAAGCAGGCTAGATGTAAGAACAGTTTGAAAGAACCTTCTATTGCTCCAGGACTGTGGTGTTCAGGACAGGAAAGCACACCCTCTGTCCTAAAGGGGGAGCATTATTAACAGCCTGGGAACGTGGACCAGGAACTGCTACAGCTTCCACTTTATTCAAGAGAAGACAAATACCAGGATTTTTATGGGAAATTTTTAGTGTTGGCCATTAAACTCAGTTTCATTCAATTTGTGCAAGCTCTAAATCTTATGTAGGAAGAGGAAAAAGAATGAGGCAATAAAAGTCAAAATATCAACACTCTCATAACTTCAGTTATTACTTATTTTTATTAAAACTTTTCAGTATTTTATGCACAGAGAATAATTCTTCACCAATGAAAAACTGGTTTTCTAAATAAGGGAGTTGGAATGGGCCCTGGTCCAGGATGCACCAATCTTGAACCTTTAGCAAAACTCACTGAGTGAACACAAGAAATTCTATTAGGCTTCATAGTTAATAATTTGTAATCATACTAAACTACACGTTTAATTACACAAGTGATCATTTGAAACAAAATCTTACATACTGACGCTCTTTGCTTCTTACATAAAAAATAGAGTCCTCTTGTATTTCTCCACTTCAAAATCTTTATGGTAAATCATTCATTCTCCAAATAATTGTAATTTTTCCAGAGTCAATGCCATTGAATCATGTATTCCATCTCTTCTAATTATAAACGAACCCAAGATCTAGGGACATAAAATTTGTTAAATCCATTGACTCAGCTAAGTACACAACACAATAGTTCACAGTAGATGGGGGTAGGTCTGAGCCTGAAGACCATCTTCCCTACTCAGGAAATAGCAATGCTAAGGATCATGAGTCATCCTCAGGTGGTAAAATTCCAGCCAGAAGGAAATACAATATCCAAAAGAAGATAACAGACTTAAGTGGAGGCCCAAAGAAGGGGTCAAGGCACTTTGCACATGCTATTTCTTAGAGCTGCCACCATGTAAATGCTGAGCTGATTCCCATTAGGACCAATTCACTATTGGATAATTCAATATAATGACTGAAAATGAGCCCCTGGTTGTTTTTCAAGCTCTTTTCAAACAAAGTTCTAAAAATGGCAGAAAATGTTTGGTCTCTGAGAATCAGAGGGAAAGAGCTGTGTGAGAAGGATTTCTATATTTACAGAATGAGTACTACTACTTTGTGGTAATTTCACAGGCAATAATGACACTGGTGGAAAAGCCATCTGCCAGGAGAAAGATGTTGCCGAAAACTTCTTATGGAAGCACACCAGTCCTGGTACCCTAAGGCAAATTTTTGGACCCAACGTAAATGGTTTTAGAGTTTCATCCATCCTGCTGACTAGCTAGATGGAAAACATGCAGTCTTTGGGCAAGTGAAAGAAGGTTCCATGGAAGTTGTAGAAGCCATGGAACACCAGCAATGCCAACAACAGTGAAGAGATCACCATTGTTTTACTGTGGGTCTTTTCCATACCCTCCTAATCTTCCTGAATTTGGAGAATCTATTCTCATACGCTACTATTTTGTGCTCTCACTTGTTGCCTTTCTTTGGGTCCTATTTTCCTCATTCCTTCTGTACGTTTAGCTGAGTTTCAGAATAAAGTTATGGCCACAAAATAGAAACTTTTCTTTAAAAAAGTCAATTATGAGGCTGGGTGCAGCTGGGGTGAGGGTAGCAAAGCGTACCATAAACAGAGACCATCAGAGAGTTCCACGTGGACGTAGAGGAGCTCAGTAGCCAGTATAGAGTTCTAAGGGAGTACAAAGAAACTAAAACACCTGACTAATTATTAAGATAGCATTAAGATTATTAAGACAGAAACCACTTACTAAAACCAGCATCCTCAAGGCATATCTGTTCTTAGAAACAAGACAAGTCTTCTTACCTTATATAGGACAATGCAAGCCTAGCAGAAAGGACCCCAGATTCCTGAACTAAGTACATAATGTATTTCAGAAACTGTCTAAAAGGATAAATTCTGTTAGATTGATGTTTTGGGGTAATGTGGACCATACAATTTTATATTTTCCAACTTCTACAAAGAAAAAAAAATTCACATAAAATTACCAAATATTCAATGTTGGACACCAATTCAAACATGAGGCACTGCTCATCCTAGAGTTAGAGTCTAAAGGTTGAGCTTTATAGATTGCACTTCCAGGAGCAGAAAGTAAGGAAAGTTGTTATATCAAAAAAAAAAAAAAAAAAAAAGAACGAAAGAAAGATAGAAAGAAGAAAGAAAATCAGTAAATTATACAGAAATAGTTTACATTCCTAATATGAGGGAAAAATGGCTTTTTAAATTATGATTAAGTAGGGGAAAACACTTATTTCTTCTCGTGGCAATTAAGAATGTATAATTTGGCAAGAAAATCTAAGATATTTATTTTCTTTATAAGTTGATTAAAAATATTTTGGGGGCACTTGGGTGGCTCAGTTGGTTAAGCATCCAGCTCTTGGATTTGGCTCAGGTCATGATCTTACGGTTCATGAGTTTGAGTCCCGCATTGGGTTCTGTGCTGACAGTGAGGAACCTGCTTGGGATTTTCTCTCTCTGTCTATCACTTTCTCTCCCTCTCTCTACTCCTCCTGCATTATCTCTCTCTCTCTCTCTCTCTCTCTCTCTCAAAAATAAAATTTAAACAATAAAGAAATAAAAATATTTTTAATAATAGTCATTTTGAGTGAGTGCAGTTAGATAAACACAATTGGGCAACTAAAAAGGATATTACCAACTCTTAAATTTCTCAGATTTAAAAAAGAAATATACGTGTCAATTCAAAGATAATGCCAGATTTGAAATGTGACAGACTTCCCACAGAACATGATTTATAGATTTCCTGGGGTTAGTTAAATGCACTCTGGGCATAGAATGCTCTAGAACTGAAGAAAAGTTGCACTATCAGGAGTTCTCATTCTGGTGTTAAGTCTGTCACTGTTTCCAGTCAAACGGAAGAAAACGAACATGCTCTTTTGCCCTAAATGTGAAAGACTAATTGAGTTTTCTTTGAAAATGACTGAAGCACCTTGAGATTAATTTTCCCTAAGTTTTGAATTATTTCCAGTTCCAATATGATATAAATTACACACACCAAGGAAAAGAAATCAGTAGAGCAGAGCATCCCCATAGGAACACCCACTGAGCCCTAGAGAATTTGTTTGTATATCAGACTGTAATCCATTTCTCACTTAGACCTCACAGTCATATACTGCTGATAAAGCAAACTAGATTGTGAAATTCAGAAACTGCCAAGGTTGGCTAGCAACGCTGCTCAACACAAAAGGAAGCAATCTTGGTGCACCTGAGATGCCAAGGGACTTAGAAAACAAAACCTACTTTTTTCACTTGCCATTTATGTCAGGATGGGTTGGTCAAAATCATAAGGAATTTTTGCCAGTTGAACACTCTCTTATAAAAACACAAATAATTTGTTTGTATTGGGAAACTACCAGATACTACCATGATTGAAATATATACTTAAAATATATTAAAGAACACATAGGGAGAGGTATGAATACCAGGAACAAAAGGTACAAGCAATAAATAAAATTAAATCCATATCTATTGAGAACTGTGATAGCTACCAAGATTTATAAAACATAATCCCTTCCTTAAAGGAGCTGAAATTTAATATTGTAGGAAAACAATATAAAGATGTGACGTGACAAATAGTTGCACATGCTTAAAATGAAAATATTTTGAGGGGCGCCTGGGTGGCTGGCTCAGTCGGTAAAGCATCTGACTTCAGCTCAGGTCATGATCTCGTGGTTTGTGGGTTTGAGCCCCACATCGGGCTCTGTGCTGATAGTTTGGAGCCAGGAGCCTGTTTCGGATTCTGTGTCTCCCTCTCCCTTTCTGCCATTTCCCTGCTCATGCTCTGTCTCTCCCTCAAAAATAAATAAACATTAAAAACATTTCTTAATGCAAACACTTTGAGAAGAGAGAAAGGCTTTGAGGTAACACAAAATTAATTACCAAAAGAAAGTGGCAATCATTACAAAGAAGAAATGAATAGCCTTAGCCTGAAGTTGTTAGAGAGAAAAGAAATTTGAGCTCAGTCTTGGAGAATGGGTGGAATAAGTGTGGTTGTAGTGACACGTTACGTTTTACTGACTTGGATATGCAAAAATTGTGAAATTACTTTCTTCAAAATTAAATACAGTCAATGCCTGTGTGTGCTCTTGGTGCAGGGGACTGTTTCTGTGCCAAGTTTGGACAGAAGAGTTATGGTTTATGCCACAGTCCTGACACCTAAGTTTTCTCTTAATTTGGTGAAATAGCAAATTCTTCACTCCTTTTCCCACTTTCCCACCCATGCTGGCATTGCCAAGGAGGTATACGTCCTCAATATTCTTTCATTGCCGAAATGTTTCCATTCCCATCCTTGATAGAATTCTATACAGGGAACTGAATAGTGTCCCTCACCTCCCCCAAAGTTCATGTCCACCCAGACCCTCAGAATGTGACTTTATTAGGAAATAGTGTCTTTGCAGGTATAATTAGTTAAGGATCTCAGGATGAGATCATCCTGGGTTTAGGGTGGGCTCTGAATTCAATGTAAATGCTTTTATATGAAGAGGATAGGACACAGAGACAGACGGAAGAATACCATTGGATGATTGATGGAAGTAAAGACTGGAGTGATATTTCTACAAGCCAAGAAACACCAATGATTGCAGCAACCACCAGAAGCTAGGACAGAGGCATGGACCAGATTCTCCCTGAGAGCCTCCTAAGGGAACCAACCCTACTGACACACTAATTTTGGACCTCTGTAATCCAGCACTGTAGGACAATAAATTTCTGTTGTTGCAATCCACCAAGTTTGTTAATTTTTTGCAGCAGCCCTAGAGAACCGATAACACTCTCCTTTTCTCTTTTCTCCCTAGCCTCAACACAGTCCCTTCTTGCTCTCCCCCAATACCAAACATAAGCCCCTCAAGGATTTTGGCTTTCTGAATAAAATAAAATCACAAAAACAGTTTGTCTATCAACAGCTTCTATGTTATGATTAGAAGAAACCCCTATCCCCTCACTCAAAGACCTACAAAAGCCTGAGAACCTGTTTGGACAGGGGAGGGGAAAAGAGAAAACAAAACACAAATTAGTATCTCAGCAAATTATATGGCCACCTGTAGAAAATATATGGACAAAAAAATGCAGGTTTGGAAGTAAATATGCAAAGTACTGACCAGATATACGATAATCAAGAGATAATGAATGAACCACTCTAGAGATAATAGAGAATTAAAATAAGGACATGGTCTAATATAAATTAAAAAGAGGGCAACATTTAAACACTGAACACAAGGTTAAAAGGCTTAGCCAAAGATTCCCAAACCTTCTGTATTCATGGCACCCTTTCCATCTCAGTAATTTTTTCATGGCACCTCTAGACCAAAAGAAATTCCTAAGCTCTCCATTTAGTAAGTAATTAGGATCAAACAACTTAATAAATCCTAATAAGGACAAGTCCTTAACAAGTCCTTTTATACCCTAACAAGTTAGTAACCATGTGAAAAATAAATATATATACATTTAAATACAAAATTGCATCTTTTTTTTCATTCCTAAGCAATCATAATTATTTGCCAGTGTGATGGCGGGCACTGCACTATTTCTCAAGAATCAAGATCAGACTGGATGCCACCAAGTACCACACTATTTCCCAAGTGGCACTTGCTTTTTGTCACAGCAAGTATTGAAAATTTACCTATGAAAAGGTATGATGTCATCATCAAAAGGAACTATAGCATAATCAAATACTAAAACCGTGAACTACCTGGAGATAGTTTTGACAGTGCCTGGAAGATGTCCACTGCATTTCCCTCAATTTTTATAAAAATCCTGTAGTATCCCAGTGAACGTGCTGCAGCACAGTGGGTTCTCATAGTTTAGGAACCACTGGTTTAGACATTAATCTCTAATGACAACCACTGAGAGGTTTTGAGCAGAGGAATGACCTGATCAAAACAATGTTTTAGGAAGACTTACTGAAGATTAGACAATTGACGATATTGAGTAAGACTGACAAAGAAAACCAAAGGGAGACTCAGGATAAGGTATTTATTCTGCCAAATTTTTTTTATGATAACTGTTGTTTATTATATGTAAAAAAAAATCTTGTAAATAGAATGACTGAGTTGTTTGGCAAAAGTAGGGGTGCTATGTTAATGAAAGAAAAAAATTAACAATGCAAGCATGGTCTTGGGCCAGAGGAGGTGACTTATTATACATAAGAAACGTGAAAATATAAATAATATTCATTATTCTGAAACTGTAAGAAAATCTGGAGCTCAATATTTTGAAGGCTTCCTTCTTAGAGATTTGATGCATAAGCTAGGCAACACAACAACTCCATTTAAAATAGTGCCTCAAAAGCCATTGTCACTTGGGGTTTAGAAAGATGACTAAGGTCCTATTTTTCTTTATGATGCCCCTTTTTAAAGAGGAGACATGTAATATTGGCAGAATGCTTCACACAGAGTTTATACCTGCTTATCTGTGGGATAAAGATGGATGGTTGTTGTTTGACTTTCAGGGAAAACTTGAGCTTTAGAAAATTTGTGCAAAGGTAGTTTTAGAAGCATAGTACTAAAATTAGTTGTTCTATATAAATATAATATTTCCTATATTCTGTAGCTATAAATACCTTTTATATCTTTTAATAAGGATACTTAAAAGTATTTAAAGAATTCTTCCTTAGTAAGCCAAAAAAAAAAAGAAAGAAAATCAGTTTTGCCAGAAAAAACAAAGAACCAAGGCTCAGGAGACTTGTGACTAATTTGTTACGGTCTTAGACACGTCATTTCACTTCTTTGAGTTTCATGCTTAATTTCTAAAACAGAATAAAATAACAAGATACTAGATTTTGTGGTTCTATATTAGAACCACAAACTGGCTGCTCTAAGCAGGACATGATGTGCAAATAAATGTATTTTGTTTAACCCACTGCATTTTCATTCCCTTAATATGAATTAATTTCACTGCTAAAAAGAGTTTTTACATAAAACTCTAGATATCTGGCTTCTTTTGAACCCTCAGCTTATATTCTCCCTCAGCAAACAGCAAGACCAGAGCCACTGCTGCCCTCTTTGGATGGCTCACACACAGTAAATGAAACCCTTTGTTTTTTGCACCAGTCTGGCCCTTCTAGGATTTGGATTTACAACCCCTGATCTACATGATTGCTAAGCTCCCAATGTACCCTGAATATATACTGAGAAAAGAATAAAATATAATTACTTATGCATGTATGTGTTTGTATGCATTTATTTAATTCCCTAAATAATTTATTTTCTTTGTATATCTTTTTCTTTCTCAAATAATATGCCTTTGCTCTACAACTTTATCACTCTAAAGTTTAATCAACTTTGTGATTATACACATGATTTTGCTATAAGCAACTACAAAGGTGTTTTAGAAAAATACTAAATCACGTTTACATAAGTAGAGGAAAATGTAGAACATTTTTTATCAGCTAAACAAAAAGCAGTGAAGGGCTGGATCACACCTATCTTATTTATAGCAGATTCACTGAAACCATCAAATGCTGCATATGTTTTAGATAGTGCTATGAATCCCTAATGTTAAATATGAAATGGATGGGGCTTGAACTATGAACTGCAGAAAGGAATTATTTTTTCAAGAATATTTTAATAAATCATCAAGTCACCAAAACACAATACATGTATTTAAAACATTAAAATACATTTTAAAAGAAAATAATCCATAATTTACATGTCTAAAACCAGTTATTCCCACTTTTTAGCTTTTCTCTCTCCAGTGTATATCCATATGGACTTGGGTTTATAGTTGTAAATGCATAAAATTTTGTTTTTTACTTTTTTGCCATTTAGCTTGATTATTGCAAACACTTTTCCATGTTGAACCATTTTCATAATTTTTACTTAATGACACCAAAATCTGACATCACTGCCTACACCTTGATTTATTTAATTATTCTCATGTTTATAATGTTAAATTCATTCTCCATTTTTCACCATATTCATTGGTGTAATGAGCTTCTTTTTGCCTATGGCTCTTTTTTCTTCTTTTGAAGAGTTTCTTCAGGATAAATTCTCAAGAGTAGAATTACGGAGTCAAAGAGTATAAACTTTTCTATGGCTTATGATAAATACCATCAAATTGTTTTCAAGAGGTATATGAATTCACATTGAATGTACCAGCTTTATCGGGAATTTGCCAGCATTAAGTAATTACCAGTTTTAATGTTTATACTAATTTAGAAGATGTTACAATTGCCTCATTATTGTTTATTTGCATTTCTTTGCATATTAGTAATGCCAAAGTGTTTTAACATGGGACTCAATATCCTGGATCATATGGTTAGATAATTATTTTTTCTTTTTATAAGTAAAGAGTAGAAGTGAGATCCCTTCATCATGAATCTTAACACTATGGGAATGCTGTAAAAAAAGAGCTGAGTAGGAACTTTCCTCAGTTTATCCCAACATGCACTGCCATCAACATAATAACCTGTCACGAAATCATCTATCCATTCAGAATTATTTTCCTATAGGTGAAACTGATAACAGGGTATTCTAATATTCTAAATATACTCAATTGTCAAATAAAACTTTGCTCACGATACTTTCATTTAGTTCTGAAATAGTTCTGTATACTTCAATCACAGAAGTAAGATGCATTTAAAGTTCCTTCTTATGGCTGCCTTGAATTAACTATTTTTTTTTAATTGATTGGGCTCACAATAACTGGCAAACAACTCAGGATATTTTAATGCAACTTCAACTTTTCAATTGCAACTTAACACAAAATATTAATTCTAATCACTAAAGACAAGATGTCATTTGCAACCCCCTACTTTCTGCTTTTTCTTCATATGCTATTGCAGTTAGATGATTTTTTATTAATATGACTTCATTGCAACTATGTAGAATTTCCTCTTGACTTCAACAAAACCTGTTTGTCTAATTTTAACTAACAGTAATTTATAAGAGGAGTGTGTTTCCCACCAAAAGGATTAGTCATACTGAAGATTATTTGTAGAGGTCCCAAAATTATTTTTCAATGTAGTTTGCCTTAACCAAAATAATAGATAATAAATAATAAATAAATAATAAAGACATGCTTAGGATAATTGTCGTGAAATTGAGTTCTACAGTTAAAAAAAAAAAACAACCTACCCAAGTGTTAATATCAGTTATCTAAATTTATTTCCCATTATTTTTTAAATAGTGTTTTAAAGTGCATTTATATTAAATGTGACTTTATATTGCAGAAAATAAGGTTGATTTCTGCACTAATATGTGCTTTGTAGAAATTTCTTTATTTTTGTTTGATTAGACTTCCATGTGTCCTGTTAAATAAAGCTTAACTTCATTTTGGGAGAATTACCAGGTACCACAAAGCCAGTTTCTATCTGTACTACAGAATAGAGTTCTTTAAGTAGTTAATAAGTATATCGATACTTTTTGAAGAATATTCCAAAGAAGTCATTATCCAATGAAAACTCCATTTCGTCAACTATTATTTATAGTTAAAAATCTAAAAATTTACATTAAAAGAATAATCCATGACAGGCAGACAATGTATGTTTACTGAAGAAGGAAAGAAGGGAAGGAGGGAAGAAAAGTAGGAAGGAAGGAAGGAAGGAAGGAAGGAAGGAAGGAAGGAAGGAAGGAAGGAAAGAAGGAAGGGAAATGTGAAAGGAAAGGAGGAATGACTATTCCAGTAAATAAGAGCTATTTATATAATAATTATATTAATAGGTCAAATTTGAAAATATAGTACTATCCCAGATGGTGAAAAGGCTTTTGATTTAAAGTGAGGTAAGTTAATCTGGGAATAAAATGAACCATCCTTAATGAGATAAATACAACTTAAAAAATTACCCAATGCCAAATACCAAAGGCATTCCCATTCATACTGCAAACAAGTCAAGGTTGTCACCTATCAACACTAAAATCTTGTCTTGAAATTTGATATAGTGCCAAAAATAAACCCAAAAAAGAAACAATGAATATATATTTCAATTGGAAAAGATCAAAATTATAATTTTTTATATGATATGACTGTTTGCCTAGGAAACCTCAAAGAACCAACTTTTATAAAACAGATTTTATGGGGGCCCCTGGGTGGCTCAGTCGGTTGGGCGTCTGACTTCGGCTCAGGTCATGATCTCACAGTCTGTGAGTTCGAGCCCATGTCGGGCTCCCAGCTGACACCTCAGAGCCTGGAGCCTGCTTCGGATTCTGTGTCTCCCTCTCTCTCTGCTCCTCCCCTGCTCATGCTGTGTTTCAAAAATAAATAAAAACATTAAAAAATAAAAAAAAATTATTTAATGAAAAAATTCAATAAAGTACCCAAATAAAAATACACAGAAAAATAATTTTGAAATATCTACAAATAGTCTTTAGTGTGACTAATCCTTTTGGTGGTAAACACAGTCCTCTAATAAATTACTGCTAGTCAAAATTAAACAGGTTTTGTTGAAATCAATGGGATATTCTGTATAGCTTCAATGAACCAAAGAAATAGATTTAGAATCACCTAATTGCAATAGCACAAGGGGGACAAAAAGCAGAAACAATGTAAATATTTAGATTACAGTAATCAGTAACAAACTGTTTTATTTATTTTTTTAATGTTTATTTTTCAGACAGAGAGAGAGAGCACAAGCTGGTGAGGACAGAGAGAGAGGGAGACACGGGATCCGAAGTGGGCTCTGAGCTGACAGCAGAGAGCCCTTTGCAGGGCTTGAACTCATGAACCTCGAGATCATGACCTAAAGCTGAAGTTGTTTGCTTAACCAACTGAGCCACCCAGGCACCCTGGTAACAAACCATTTTAAAAGACCCCTATTCACAATAGCAAAATAGATATGAATATGAAAACATAAGTTTAATGTGAAGAGTCTATGGGAAGAAAACATAAAAACCTTTTTGAGAGAGATTTTTTTTAAAAGACTAACATAAATGCAGGCATATTCCTGAATGAAAGACAAAGCTCTAAATATATTAATTATCTCCAAATAATATACAGGTTTGAGGAAATTACAATCAATAATTATTGGTAAATATTAATATCAATCAAAATAAGCAGAAAATATTTTAGTTCTTGAAGAAATAATTCTGTAAAAAAACTTACTTGCAATAAAAAATTTTGAATTTAATGCTATTTATTTATTTTAGAACATGAACATAATTACATAAAGAAGGCAGTCTCTTACCTGTTGTAAACACTTAAGAATTGATAATTTTCCGGAATATATGAAAGTAGTAGATAGATTTTTCTAAGCAACTGGATATAAAACTTGTATTGTTATTTTGAATTTGGGAATTATTTCATCTATAAACTTTCTCTCATTTGGGAATTATTTAATCTATAAATTTCCTCTCATTTTTGTGGCTTTTAGATTTTCCTTCCAAGTCAAAACACTTGAATTGTATTATCATTTATTCCTGTAAAATTCAGCAAGTTGGTTCATGCCTCAAATCTTTGGTGACTTCATTCTTAAAACAAGATAAGATCTGAATAACAAGTTTAGCAATTGGATCTCTTCTGTTCTGCTACACAAGGAACAAGAACTGTTATAAAAAGAAAATCGAGGTCATCGATCTACAAAAATTTTACAAGTTTTCTTCTCCTGTTTACATCAGACTACTTTTTGACCTTTTAATTATAGAACCAGATTAAAAGATTTTTTAAGTACTTTAAAATTAAAACTTTGGCTCCTAAATAGATTGGTAATTATATTGCTATATATACAGCTATAATTGTAAAACACTGTAATACAGTCTTATCTGAAAATTTTCTTTTTACACAAATAGGAACAACTGTGTTTTCTATCAATGCAATGTATACTATTTAGGTTTTGGAACAATAAGCCTTTCAGTATCCAAATTACTTAATTGTCTTTCACATTTGACCTTTCAGCACATTGGCAGAATCAAACAACAAAAACAACAACAACAACCGCCTTGATGAGCTCATTTTTAAAAGGGCACTTGGAGAAGTTACCTCAACTCTGCTGATTTTTGCTATGTTAGGCATTCGTACAAATATTTTGTAATTACTTATCTACTTTCAAAAAAGAATGCTTCTAACATTGGACACTAAGACAATCTAGAGCTTGACAATCCAAAGGAGTTTCGCAATCCTAAACTTAAAAGCATCAGGGAACAGATTGCATGCAAAATGTTTCCCTGAGGCTTAAAGTGAGATCACAAAGCCTTTCTCTGGCTTCTTAAAAACTCTTAATCCTTTGCTTGGCATTTTCTGATAAAATAGCAGTCAGACTATAATGGTAATACTCTATGGAGTGATAGGTTGGAGCAAGCTTGTCCATTAAGCCACAAGATAGTGTGCATTTATGAAGTTAATGACAAATGATCCTTTTCTATATTAATGCATTACTTTATTCACCATAATTATTGATCCTTAAAAGCCATTCTTTGTGCTAAAGTGCTTTAACCAAAGTGCCTTAATAGAAAGTTCATTAGTGACCTCATAAAATGACACACATGCAAAAGAAAAATAGAGACCTAAGTTATATATATCAAAATCTTGAAAATGACATACACTATTGGAAATCTTTCAGTAGAAATCATATATGAACAAGTAATATAAAGAAGAATCTAAACCTTGTATTTGGGTTCCACCCAAAATAGAATCTAACCCCAATTTCTTACAGGAACATTGCAATAATCAATCATATAGCAGACATCAGAAAATGGAAAAACAATGGTATATGTTAAAACACATTTTCAGTAGACCTAAGACCAAACCCTTGAAATCTACAAAATAGGAATGGAACGAGGTGGGGAGAAAGTGCCCCTGCATAAGACAGTAATTCATCTTCATTTAATAAGGTATAGGATACACTCAGGTGTGAATGATCATTTTGTGTTTGTTCCATGTGTACAATATGTGTCCATTTGTACATTGTGTGGACATCATTGATGTCAAAGAGAAGAAATATCACAGCAGTTAGACAAAGAAAATTTATATTCCTTTGAGAAAGGTACAGAATTTACCTCTACTAATCCATGATCTGTAATAAGTTTCAAATGGCTGTTGGAATTAGAAAAATTACAGATGATACAACTAGAAATCTCATGTTCAAAATATGCCTCATGCTAGCAAATAATATGGCTTAGTAAACATGAAACAAAAATTTCAAATTCTAGCTGTTCTAAATTTACCACAAGTAATATCTTTTATTAGGTAATAAAACCATAGAGACAAATTCAATCAATCAAGTCTTGCAATCTTATCCTGCAGATAAAACATACAATCAGCAGATTGTACATTAATTATTTTCTAATAACTAATAATTTATTTGAAATTGTACTTTAAGTGTCTATCCCCAAATTCTTTGCATACTTCCATATTTGGGCTAGAAAATTCCTTGGTTATCTGGTTTAAAGCTATTATGAGAAGGATTCAAAGAAAATACATTGCAGAAGCGCATATTGAACAATATCATGTGCCTAATAAAGAGATCACATATATTGATGAGCTCTTTATTTTTAATTTATTTTTAAAGAGAGGCAGACACAGAATCCAAAGCAGGCTCTAGGCTCCAAACGGTCAGCACAGAGCCCAATACGGGGCTTGAGCTCACAAACCATGAGATCATGATCTGAGCTGAAGTCTGTCCGACGCTTAACCAACTGAGCCACCCAGACACCCCTTGATGAGCACTTTTAAAAGGGCACTTGGAGAAGTTACCTCAACTCTGCTGATTTTTGCCATGTTAGGCATTCTTACAAATATTTTGTAATTACTTGTTTATCTACTTTCAAAAAAGAATGCTTCTAACATTGGACACTATGACAACTCTAGAGCTGTGATTTAATTGGTTGTTACAATCCAATATTTAACCAGTGATAAACACACCCTGAGATGTACCATATATATGTATATGATTCAGATTTAGTTTTTATTGTTTCAACTATGCATTTTAGGAGACAAGAAAACTAAATTCTACTCCTGAAACTATTATCAATACTATATGTTAACTGACTGGAATTTAAATAAAAACTTGAAGAGGGGCGCCTGGGTGGCGCAGTCGGTTAAGCGTCCGACTTCAGCCAGGTCATGATCTCGCGGTCTGGGAGTTCAAGCCCCGCGTCGGGCTCTGGGCTGATGGCTCAGAACCTGGAGCCTGTTTCCGATTCTGTGTCTCCCTCTCTCTCTGCCCCTCCCCCGTTCATGCTGTGTCTCTCTCTGTCCCAAAAATAAATAAATGTTGAAAAAAAAAAATTAAAAAAAAAACTTGAAGAGAAAAAAAAAAAGAAAAGAAAAGAAAAATCATTACCTCCTTAATTGGAAGCCAATAACTAAAGATAAAAATTTCAACTCTAACCCAAATTCAGGGTCCAGGTTGTGAGAGTACCATAATGATAGAGGGAAAAGGAAGATTAATGTTCAGGCAGTGCTTTTTACAAATGGCTAATCTATGTACCTCACATTATTCCTCAAACGAAAGTAATTATATTCTTTCTTCCTGCTTCTGCTAAAGCCATCAAACCGAATGTCCTGTTTTTACTCCTTTCCCATTAATATTATCTTTGATGAAAATTTTTAATATGATCTCTCCAGTGTAAAACTTTCAGCATATGAGCTATGAAGATATTTGGGGCATGGGAACAGGAAAACACAGTGTGATTGGTCCCAGGCCTCAAATATTATCTTAGATAACTGTGTAAAGCATACTTGAGTTTAGGCCTATATACTCCTTTCTTCAACTGCATTAAAAAAATGAATAAATTCATACTGTAGTTTCCTTATTTTTACAAAGGAATTATGTATTTTCCTCCTGCAATTCAGTCTGGATACCATGGGAGGATTAGGAAAAAAAACATGTTAATAAGGAGCAATATTTTTTTTTAAAGCTAAAATACTACTCAGAAGAATTTAATAAGAATCTCCTGCCCTTATGAAGCTTGTGTTACTTACAGAGGAGTAGAGATTTGTCATCATCTCTGATTTTAGGACCTCACTCAGTAATTTGATTTTATTATTCTGTTCATCCCTCTTCAGAGCCCTTCAATCATTCTAGTTTTATTTTCAGTGCTTTTCTTCAGTACCAAAATCTTGCTGAAATAAAACCTGACTGTGGAATCATTACAGGATTTGTTGGCAGTGCAGTCATTAAAATTGTGTGAGCATCTCCCTCATATAACTTCTTCTAAGGGCATAACATAACACTAATATTATACTTTTTATGGGAAGAAATATTTTTCTTTATGTGCTAAAATCAGAAGCAAGTGAAATCACATAGCACTAAATTCTGAAATTTTAGATAAAACATTTTGCAAATAAGTAAAATAGAACTGGCTACAATGTTAAGGTTAATCATTAACTATACTTACAGATTGTATTTTTTTTTCATTTATACAGGTGATAATAATTTAAACTAACTACCATGCTCAAAAATATGGTATGTAAGGACTAAAGAAATGAACAGAGCTAGGGAATAAAAGAAACTTAAAATTCTTAACTATTTTATGGTTTCATTTTAAAGATAAGGAAAATTTAGAAAACAGAAGTAGGAACAGAGGATCTTGAACTTTAGATCACATAAGAATCACTTCAGGTGACTAGTAAAAATACAGTTTCCCAATATATCCCCATCAAAGATTGTAATTTAATAGCTCTGGGCACAATTTGGGGGATCTGCATTTTTGCAAATATTCCCAATGAACCTAATTCAGAGAGTCTGTTTGAGAAACACTTGAGGGGCGCCTGGGTGGCGCAGTCGGTTAAGCATCCGACTTCAGCCAGGTCACGATCTCGTGGTCCGGGAGTTTGAGCCCCGCGTCAGGCTCTGGGCTGATGGCTCAGAGCCTGGAGCCTGTTTCCGATTCTGTGTCTCCCTCTCTCTCTGCCCCTCCCCCGTTCATGCTCTGTCTCTCTCTGTCCCAAAAATAAATAAAAACGTTGGAGAAACACTTGAATAGATGGGCAGAGCTCAGGGCCCTTGACTCCAAGTTGAATATTGTTTCTCCTATACCACAACGTCTTTGACTTTTTTGTAATTTTTAAATTCCATTCTTAAAGGATGTGCAAATATTTGGAATTACAATTCCAAAGTGTCCATTGAGTTTCAACCATGCTTTGCAGAAGTTAGTATGAGGAATGTCATTTCTTTCTTGCCAGAGTAGTTAGCTCTACCTATTTAGCTACATGGATGTCTCTTTGCCTATTTCCATATTATGGCAGTTTTGTCTACAGAGAGGGACAACTAAGATCTGATATGTGTTTTTTGGTCAAAGACACAGATGGGAATTCAAAACATGACCCTTTGGTTAGAACAAAACCACTGACTGGCAGTTAGATATACAAGGACACCATCACCTTGAAAAAGAACTTCCCTGGGAACACATGAGTGGCAGCATTTGATTTACTGTCGTTAAATGTGCTCTGGTTTAAAAAAAAAAAAGTGCTGTATCTCTCTGAAATTGGAAACTATTCTTAAAATGACAAATCACTGGACTATTTACCTTAACATAGAAGCTCAGTAAATAACATTGCAACAAAATAAAATTTGGACTTGTTCATCAAATGTATGAAGCAACTTGCCAAGGAAGAGGAAAAGATACATTTTTCCACTTTTCACCAGCTTTCTACTTTAGCTTCCTAGAGGCAATATCGTCTGCCCATTCTACCTTGATCCAGCAGAGAAGCAACTGTATGTATCTACAATTGCTCCAAATGTAAGAAACATTGTAGAAAATTTCTTCTCTTTTTTCTCTTTTCAGAAAGTGAGAGAAAATTGTTTTCTTTTTTGTTTTTTTGTTTTTTTGTTTTGTTTTGTTTTGTTTTTTTTGAGAGAGAGTAAGCGAGCAGTAGAGGGAGAGAGAGAATTAACAGGTTCTACGCGGGGCTCCATCTCTTCACTATGAGGTCATGACCTGAGCCAAAATCAAGTCTGATGCTTAACCAACTGAGCCAGCTAGGTGTTCTGAAAATAGTTGTTCAATTTAGGATAATTATCGGCTTCTTGAAATTTAAAAAACAAAGCTCTTTCTTTCTTTAACTTAATTACCTGGATGGATTTAAAACACCAACCACTACAAATAAAAGTTCCATTTCACAAGAATAAGAGAAGTTTAATTTAAAGGACTTAAAGAATCAGAGTTGAAGGCTTCATTCTACTGCTCACTTGAATCCCTTAAAGCCGGTACCTTGAACCTCTGCTTCACTGGTAGATAATATAGTGAATCATCTAAGAATTTAATAAAACTGGATTATAAAAGATTTTACAAACTGTAAGTTACAATTATAATCCCATCTATATTATAATTTTCTAATTAGGGAATCCATTTCAGTGATTTGAAAGTTTCTACAATAGTTATGAGGATTTAATTTGATAAATTAAAAAAATTCCAACTCACTCCATGAAGTACAGTTGACCCATGACCATATGGGGGGGGGGGGGGTAAGGGGCACTGAACCCCCGTATAGTTGAAAATCTGTGTATAACTTCTGACTCCCCAAAAACTTAACTACTAACAGCCTACTACTGTTCTTAAGCCTTACTGATAATATAAGCAACTGATCAACAAACATGTTGTATGTTATATATATAAGCTGTAGTCTTACAGTAAAGTAAGCTACAGAAAAGAGGATATTATTAAGAAAATCATAAGAAAACACATTCACAGTATTGTATTCTAAAACAATACAATCTATATATAGATGGACCAGTACAGTTCAAACCCATGTTGTTCAAGAGCCAACTACACACTGGCATTATGGGATCTTGCCACCAATGCTCCTGTATAGTGTAAAAGCACAGCTAAACATCCTGGGAGCATTTCAGAAGAGGAGCACCTCAATTTGGTTACCTATTTTCTGTGAAGTACTCTTGAACATAAAAGCCTCTGAGTGTTAATTGACACTTTCACCTTGAATTGGAGAGCCTCTATAAATGATCATCATTTTCTTTTAAATGTCATGTTGTGCTCCTCACATCATTTTATCCAGCTTTCCTCGTTTCTAAAGGAAACACAGTAAGATTACATGGACAGATTGCTTCCATCAATGACAATGTACATGAAATGCAATGACAAGAGCCAAGCCATATTTTCTCAACATGACTTTAGTTCAGAAGGTAAGGTTGCTATAAAATTCCAAAATTCGGGCTTTATGTTTCCTCATTTTATATATTGTTCTTAAATCTTTCCCCATGTATGAACTGAGTTGAAAATGATCCTACTTATTTTAATAAGTGGAAAATATAGCTAGTAATAGCATTTTGGCTGTATTTAACAGCTAACTATCCAACAAAAATGCCTCTAAATCTCTACTCTATGCAGACCAGAAAACCAGAGGTAGCAATAAGACAGTCTTATTGTAAGAAAGTAGCAGGTGCTTAATGCCATCTGATTAGTGTGGAGAAGGAAAGATCTGGGTGGGGGATGGAGAAAGCACAGAGGTCTAACCTGATCTAAGAGAGATTTCATAAAGAAGCTGAGAGTTCAACTGAACCTTAAAGGAAGGGCCCACTTAAGTGCACAGCAGGTGAGATCAGCACAGCTGGAGAGTTGAGTAAAAGTATGGAGGAGGGAGGGGTGCCTGGGTGGCTCAGTGGGTTAAGCATCCTACTTCGGCTCAGGTCATGATCTCCCAGTTGGTGACTTGGAGCCCTGTGTAGGGCTCTGTGCTGATAGCTCAGGGCCTGGAACCTGCTTTAGATTCTGTGTGTGTGTGTGTGTGTGTGTGTGTGTGTGTGTGTGTGTGTGTCTGCCCCTCCCCCACTTATGGGCACACGCTCCCTCTCTCTCTCAAAATAAGTAAATGAATAACTTTAAAAAAAGCATGGAGGAGGGAACTATATAAGGATTGTGAAAAGATCAGCAAAAAGCACAACTTATATATGCCCAAAGTTAAGCAATGATCTTATCAATGAATGAAAAAGAAACGTAGATATTTTAGGTACCCAAAATAAACTTCTATATCAACAGACAAGGGCTGGGGATCCAATTTATATGTTTAGTTATTGAGGTAATATTTCTGAACACAAAAATAGATGGCCCAAGTTGACTTTTTTTTTTTAATAAAAGCTTAAATTTAATGAAAAAAAAAAGGATGGGATATTTTGTCTCTTTCATGCCAAATGCTTGTGTGATTGGATTTTTCACATGGCAAGCAGATGTTTTACAGTGACTTCAGTAAACTTTAATCTTAATGGCAGAGAAGTCATGACATTTAAATGTCACAAATATTTGTAGAGGTCTTCTTTTTCAAAAAGTTAGAAACAAATTCCAGTTAATAATATTTACTGAATCTTTTGGAATAGTTCAGCATTACAAGATAGAAAAGTAGAAAAGACAAAATAATGGCCCAAACAAGATAAATGGTTATGCCCACATAAATTTTCCCCTCCCCCAGGAACCTAAATCTTGTCTAGTTCAAGGCTCCGCCATCCCAAAAGTGTGGTCCTCAACCTCCTGGCCCAGTAAAGTTGTAGCTGAGTTTTAGGCAATACAATGGAAGAAGACATGAAAGAGAAAGAGAGGGCAAAGGGTTTGTGCCAACTGTCTCTGAAGGAGTATATTTATTATCGGATATTTACCATTGTACAGTTTCCTTAGGTCAGGAATACAGACCCAGCTTTGCTAGTTCCTTTGCTTAGGGTCTCACAGTGTTGCTATGAAGATATTGGCTGGATTGCATTCTCATCTGGGGGCTAAGTTGGGGAATAATCCATTTCCAAGATGACTCATGTCATTAGAATTCCTGTCCTGTGATTGTGTAGGTAGGACAGAGGGCCCTGTCTTCTTCCCGGCTATTGGCTGGAGGCTGACTTTAGCACCTAGAGGACACAGCTCCTAAAGGCTGTTCACAGTTTCTCGAGACCACCCACAGTTTCTTAAGGACATCTGCAGTTCCTTAACACATTAGCTTCCCCAAATGTGGCCAGTTATTTCATCAGACCAAATATTTATCTTCCTCTGACTGACTTATTTTGCTTAGCACAATACGTTCTAGTTCCATCCACATTGTTGCAAATGGCAAGATTTTGGAGGGTTTTTTTTCTTTTTTTTTTGTTCGTTTATTTTGTTTTGTTTTGTTTTTTGATTGCTGAGTAATCATCAAGCCAGACAAGAGAGCCTCTAGAGTTCGTCTAACAAGATGGAGTCTTATGTAACATAACCTAAATATGAAAATGGCATCCTGTCACTTTTGCCATATTTTATTGGTTTGCAACAAATCACTGATCCTGCCCACCCTCATAGGGAGGGAGATTATACAAGGGACTGAACAACAGAAATTAAAGATAATAAGGGCTTCTCTCATATCTGTCTACCACAGGAAGGTTCCCAGAAACCATCATACAATCTACCCTCCTGTATCCCATTAGCTTAAGCTGAGCCACAACTAGTTGAAAAATGTAGCCTTTCTTTCCTCCAGACTGCCATGTGTCCTGATACCAATGTGATTACTGTGGAAGAAGCAGAGAGTGAATATTGGGAGACAACCAGCAGACTGTCTTCCAATCAGAGACCTTCTAGTGAGAACTTCTACAACAATCCAGTGAAATAAGGAATACGACAGCATCTGGCATACATTAGTAGGTAGTTGGATGATGTTCTCTGATTACATTTACTAATCTGAGTACATTTACATGTTCTCTGAGTACATTTACATTTACTACTACTTGTAGTTTGATTATGAGAATAGAAATTAAGTTCCATTAAAGGTAGAAAAGTGTTTGAATAGAAAATCATGCTCAATTTACTAGTACCCCAAGATTTGGGTCTCAGGTAAATCAATTTGAGATAGCCTTATAGCTTTAATTATTAGAAACATGATCAACCTGATAACCCTATTTAAAAAAAATTTATCTGTATAACCTTTTGCAAATTCCATAGTACTTTCTCACATATTGTATTTTATTCTCAATTCTCTCAATGAGTGTCCATTCCTCTCACTTAGCAGGTGAAGTTAAGTGACCAGCCCAAAGTTCAGTAACTGGCAAATAGCACACACAGCTCAAGCTAGTGTGTAGGTCATATACCTCTACATAGATTCTACTACACTGTAATGCCAAAAAACCAATTTCACTGAAGAATTAAAATGTGAGATATTAAGCATTTGAACAAATGCTAGATGCTGGTTAAGCTCTAGATATATGGAAATATCCAGATAATTGACATATTTTTGTTTTGGCCTCTTTGCTGTGTTTGACATAGCCTCAGCCAAAGGACTGATGAAAAGGAGAGAAGGAGAGGAAGGGAAGGGAAGCCAGAGGGAGGGACAAGAGTTTAGTAAAGGGTTCTGTACTACTGAAAGAGATTTAACATTTGAATAAGTGACTATGAAGAGAAATCCTTTGATTGTTTTTTTAAATTTTTTTAACTTTATTTATTTTGAGAGAGAGAGAAAGAGAGCATGAGCAGGGGAGGGGCAGAGAGAAAGGAAGAGAGAGAATCCAAAGCAGGATATGCACTCTGAGAACAGAGCCCAACGTGGGGCTCCAACCCACAAACTGTGGGTTAATGGTCTGAGCCAAAGTCAAGAGTGTGACACTGAAGCAAGTGAGGCACCCAGGCACCCCATGAAGAGAATTTGTTAAGTAAACTATTAGTTACAAAAGTGAATCCAATCCTTCAGAAACGTGGTGGTTGCAAACACTGAGACCTTTCCAAAACAAGTTGTTGCTGGATTATAGAAACTAAACTCTTTCATGTACACTCTCCACCCTTCACTCTCTATTACCCTGGACCCTCTGTGGCTGTAACTGTGGTTTTTTGTTTCTTGCTTTTGTTGTTTGTTTGTTTTATTTTGTTTTTCTGGAGAACTAAAGAAAGAAATTAGGCCAAATGTCATGAGTCACCAGAAGTCAGTCCCACAGAGACCAAAACCCTAAAGAGTCTGTTTCTCTGACCCTTTACATGCCCTTACTCCTCCCCAGACTAGGTCAAGTTGCTTGATATTCACTCTCATTGCCCAGTATGTTTCATTGAGGCACTTAATTGTAATAATTATAAGTAATGTAATTAAATTAATTGTGAAATAATAGCTCTGTAATAATAATGTGAAAGTCAGGAGGTCAGGGTCCAGCTCATTACTGTATTTCTGAGCATATTATATACAAGTATATACATACCCCTTACATATTTGTTGATGGTCTAAGCATAACTAATCCATTGGGAAAGCATCACAGTATAATGAAATGAGCCTAAGTTGTAGAATTATATCTCTATCATCACTTTTTTTCTCTCTCTCCTCCCCACCCTACACCTAACCTACTTCAAAGGTCTCCAACAGTGTATAGACTTTGGAACTTAAATTACTTCACTTCCTAAACCTGGTTTTCTACTTGTACACAATGATAATAATACTTTGTTGACCTCTTATACAGGCTACAAGACACACCATATACACAGTTGCAACATGTGGCAAGTGCTCATCATGTTTTCTGTCTCATTATCATCTCTGTTGCTATTTTTGTGCAGAGGTTCTATTATTACTATTTGTCCAAATGGTTAAGTTCTTAGGCAAAGGATCTGAAAAACAGCCACAGGTGGATACATCCATAAAATGACTAAGTCTGGCTTCAAGGAATGATAAGATATAGCTTATTATTTGTAAAGTAATATAAATTAAATTGATATGGTTTTCCTGGCTTTGTTTGGTTTAAATTCTATCTTATATTGAAAAACAATAGTTTTCTATATTGAGTTACAGTTAAGATTCATAAGGGCTAGAAAACTGTTGCTCCCAGAGTAGTGAAGCTTGAATGAAAAATATTCCTGTTACCACTCCAAGCACTTTAACCAAGTTTTAAAAAATCTTTCTTTGCATAAATATGAAGTTATCACAAGGTTTAGAACTCTAGAGAGTCTCTGCTAACCTTATGCCCTGCCCTAATCAACAAGAGGATTAAGTTCTAAATGTATATTTTATATATAAAACTATAAGCATGGGGTGCCTGGGTGGCTCAGTCAGATGAGCATCCAACTCTTGACTTCAGCTCAGGTCATGATCTCATGGTGGTGGGATCCAGCCCACGCAGAGTGTGGAGACTGCTTAAGATCTTTCTCTCTCTCTCTCTCTCTCTCTCTCTCTCTCTCTCTCTCTCTCTCTCTCTTTCCCCTATGCCCCTTTCCCCTGATCATTCTCTCTCTCACTCTAAAATTAAATTAAATTAAAACTATAAGCACAATTACTAATGGAGTCTTTCAAAAGTTATTCTTTTTTTTTTTAATGTTTATTTTGAGAAGACCACTAGCATATGTGTGAGTCAGGGGAAGGACAGAGAGAGGAAGAGAGAGAATCCCATGCAGGCTCTGCACTGTCAGTGCAGACCTGGACCCAGGGCCTGAATTCACAAACCAAGAGATCACGATGAGCCAAAATCCAGAGTTGGTCACTTAACCGACTGAACCACCCAGGTGCCCCTCAAAGGTTAATTCTTAAACAAAGTTTACATACACCTTAAGAAAAATAACATTTTAAGATTTGGATTCATTTGTCCAATCAATACTTAATTTATCTTTTCCAGAGGGCTGCACGGTATCCTACAGAGGAAAAATAAAATGATCATGAATCCCCCAACGATTAAAATGAAACTTTGGAGAAAAATACCTTGCACTTAACTATTAGGTGTCTGTAATTTCATTCATCTAAGTGTATGCATTTGATTTTAAGTTTTATTTTAAGAAAAATGAATGAGAGCATATACTACCTTTTCTCTCAGAATGCGAAAGATGCTAAGCAACACTTAAATTTAATGCCGGGTGAACAGAGTTTCCATTTTCATTTCTTCTATACTACTGAGGGCACTTGTTCATGTCTGAGGGAGAAAAAGTATATGCATAAATTTTCCCCTTACCAATTAAATTTTCATTTTTTTATACCCACAGTTCTCTAATTCAAATGTTTGGTGGAGAAGTCAAAAAGCCTCAAGCCTAAAAATATTGGATTTGTCAATCCATAAGGTACAGGGCATCTCAATTTTCTCTGCTATTTCTCTTTTCTCTAACAACTTCTCATATCACTCTTTCAAAGACATTCTTTCAGAGGAGCAAAACAAAATTAATTCATACAATTCTTACTCCTTGAATATTTATTATTTTCTTCAACCTCTTGAAATCAAAGGATCAGATGTAATGGAGAAACATCATCCTAAAATGGAAGGGAATATATTCTGGGGTCTTTATGAAGCCTGTTTTCACACAATTTGAGAGAAGAATCACCCACTATGCTCTCACAGTGAATCTGTCTTATACTACATGGCATGAGGCCAAACTATAAAATGATGTTTTAATGTTGCAAGCTAGTTCAAAGAAACACCTGAATGATGTTTGGTCCTGCCCGAATATTAAGAGATAGCTTTGAAGACTCACATAGCATGTTCTTTAGTTTGATGACTGCTTATATTTCCCCATTAAGATGGAACAAAACATCAGTTATTTCAACAGTTTACACTAAACCTATAGATATGAATATGTTTACACTGCCAAACAGTCATCACCCTGGGCTTGTGATTGACTCTACAAATGTTACAACCAGCACAGAAGAACTTAAACTACTTGCATATAGAGAAAAAACTATTTCTAAGGACAAAGTATTTGAAATTAAACAGAATTGATAGAAAATAATGAATAGAGGTACTTTTTGGCTACAGAATAAAAAAAAAATTTAATGACAGGATAAAATGATTTCCTTTATCAAGGACAGTATAAAACATTACCTATTAGACTAAGAAAATAACTTATTTCTCTTCTTTAGTGTATTTTAAATGATCACTGTTGTGCAAGACTCTACCTGGGGCAGTGAAAAACACAAAATGAAATAGTGATGGAGGCAGCCCTCAAGGAGGTAAGAGTGTAGCTGCCATTTGCCTGTTTCTAAACCTTGCTACTTCTTCTTAAAAAAATTTTTTTGATAGTTTACCTAAATGAATGTATGGAGAACCAATTAAAATATTGACTTTATTATATATTTATTATGAGTAACATAAAAACAGGTAGTTTTGAAAAACAAATAACATATAGAAATAGATGCTCATTCTTACAGACCACATAAAGACAATCAGTGTTCTCAATAATGTTCCAATCCAGGGGGTCATAAAGTGTGGTCTCGGATAAGCAGCATCTGCATCACCTGGGGACTTGTTAAAAATGCAGATTCTCAGGACCCACCCACCTTGACAAAATCAGAACCTCTGAGAGTGGGGCCCAGCAACCTGTGATTTACTAGGCCCTCCAGAAGAGAATGCTGAAGTTTGAGAAGCAGCGCTCTAAGTTAGTCTACCAAGGTTTAAATCTCTGTTCTATAAAATGAGATCTGTATACCACTAATTCAACCTTGTATACTTTTCACAGGCAGTGTTTGCAAGGAGACTTGGAAACAGGTAAAATTAATCGTTCTGTGGCTTCCAAGAAGCCTGATACCCCTTCCATTTCCTTTTCTCATAACCAATCATTTTGCTGAGATTTTTGGTTTTGATATATTTTCACTTTAGCATCTCTTGAGATAATAAATAGAGTTGGGGTACACTTCTTTGAGCTGAGTTAGCAGCTACCAGCTAGAATACACTTTCTTTTAAATCTTCATGCCTTGACTTTCCAACAGCTGAACAGTGTCACTAATTACTATAAATCCAAGCTGGATATTTTTCAAGAAAAGTGATATATTTACTAGCTATTTTATGTCAGAAATACTGATGTGCTCTTTATAAACATCTGCATTTTTAAAAACTACTTAGAATAATATATTGCTTTAATTTAGACACTGAAAAATAGAAGACGATTGCAAATTGAAATGACATTCCCCAAATTCTTTTATAATCATCACTCTCCACATAGAAGCATTTAGATGAAGGCCAAAGACCTATCAAAATATACAAATAATTTTAACCTATTAAAAATTGTTAAATCTTTGTCACTGTGATTCAAAGCCTTATTCCAGAGTCATTAAATACAATAATCATTTCAACTTACAAAAGTGCATAATTTGTTGTTTTTCTCTTCTTTTTAATGGTTTCTATAGGTATTTAGTTTACAGACTCTTTTGCATTTGAAGCTGTGGGTCTGACAAAAATATTTCATATTGTCTCAAGGCTTCTTGGAGGTTGCTAGAAGCCTGAACTTCCATTTTTTGAGGTCCTTAGTATTTATGTAAATAGTAGTAATAGATAAGCTAAAGGTGGTTACAAAAACTGTGGCATATCCTTAAAGTCTACACTAACACATCTGTCACATTAAAAAATACTGTATCAGCTCAGGGCAGCTGGGTGGCTCAGTTGGTTAGGCGTCTAGCTCTTGGTTTTGGCTCAGGTCATGATCTCACGGTTTGTGGTATTGAGTCCCACACTGGGCTCTGTGCTGACAGTGGGGAGCCTGCTTGGGATTCTCTCTCTCCTTCTCTCTCTGCCCCTTCCCTGCTCTCTCGCTCTCTCTCAAAATAAATAAACTTAAAAAAAAAATTTTAAATATGATATCAGCTCATTTGGAGATGATCTGAGTTGCTTCACAAATGTGAGGCTTTGGATCAGACTGCTTTCTTCACCGCTGCCTCATCCACTGTTAGAGGGTCTTTGTTGTCTATAACTAGCATTACACTAAATTGGAAAGTCTCTCTGGAGGAAAAACTGTTCCCTGGCCTTAATGTTTCTGGGTTAGGGAAAGAAGATAGGAAGGAAAGGCTAGAGGGGGCAATGGCTGACACAGCTATCTGTTCCTTCCCTGCCTTTCTGCTGGGCAAGTGAAGAGAAAGGAAATATAGGCTGCATATCGATCTGCTACTACAGTGACCTAAATGTCATATGTGCACAGATGGGAATTTCTGAAATAGGGCTATAAGATTTAACTATCTCATAGGAAAAGATGGCATAACCCTAAAGTATCTGTACTTCCAGATGGGTGGTTGGAAGTAGCAGTCACCCATGAAGGTAG
This sequence comes from Felis catus, assembly GCF_018350175.1. Classification (NCBI taxonomy): domain Eukaryota; kingdom Metazoa; phylum Chordata; class Mammalia; order Carnivora; family Felidae; genus Felis; species Felis catus. The sequence continues at coordinate 105,414,592 of NC_058371.1, read as the reverse complement.
CAGTTTTCCCCAAAGCATCGACAAACTTGATTGTGCCTCCATCACATCTAGCTAAAGAAAATGCCAAAATACAAGCATAAAAATACTAAATATCTTATTCTGTAGAAGTTTTCTTGATCTTTTTTTTTTTTTTTTGCTTTGTTTTTGTGCAGGGAAGAAAAAAGAAGAAAGAAGTGAATGGCATTTCTGAATTTAACTACGTATCTGGAAACATTCAGAATGTATGGAATCATGAGTCATATCTATTTCCTAAAATCTTATAGAAGAGTATGGCCTCCTATCCCCACATCAATACATTGAAAGGCAGGGAAGTTTCCTGCTTTGCTTTTCTTTTTAAAATACTACTGTACTCCCAGGGTCACTTCATAAATGTTCAATGATTTTTTTTGATAACTGAAATGATAAATATATGCTACAGATGAAATATCATATAGATAACAGAGCAGGCTTTTTTGAAAAGGAGTACAAAAAAATAAATCCACATTCTTAAAATCCCCGAAAGGCACAAAGTGGGGGCACTAATGAAAAAATTTTTTAAAATAAACCAATCTAATACATGTCATATGGCCAAAGAATTTTATCATCTTGACATTTTTGTAGGCTACTAGAACCAGTAAAGGGTTCAGTCATTTCTAAAAGCTCTCTGTCATTTAGAGCAAGAAGGATATACAACTTTCCAGCTTTCTAAAATCCCAAACTAACTCGGGGAACCTGGGTGGCTCAGTCGGTTAAGCGCCTGACTTTCGATTTCAGCTCAAGTCATGATCTCACAGTGGTAAGACAGAGTCCCAGGACCACTCCTCTCTGGGTGTGGAGTCTGCTTAAGATTTTCTCTCTCCCTGCCCTGCATGCACACGCTCGCTTGCTCTCTCTTCTTTCTCTCTCTCAAAAACAAAACCAAACAACAAAAATAAATAAATAAAATAAAATTCCACTCTGACTCTTTCAGGGCATGGGAATATCTAATCAAAGGTCCAAATGCCCTCATAAAGTTGATAAACAGCCCAAATGTTTAATTTCTGTATCATTTGGGTCTCTCATTTCCAATGGACAGAAATTTCAACTCAAGCTGCCTTAAAGCAAAACTGAATATATTGATTAATATTTGAAAAGTGAAAAACAAGATAAGATCTTGTATCTGGATTCAGAGCTTACATAGCCCTATCTGTGTTTAAGTTTTCTCCAACTTCCAGGCATTCCTCATTTAGCTTCATTTTCAAACTTCATTATGGGGGCACAAGAGGTTCCAAGCTCACATATCATTCTGCAAAGTCCAAATAGAAGGCAGTCCACTTCCTTAGGTGGGTGTGGGGGAGGGGTGGCAAAAAAAAAAAGTCCCTGGATGGTGCCTTTACTGTCTCTGATTGGCCTGGCTTGGTCACATACCTTTCTGTAAACTAATCCCAGCTACTAGGAAGACATAACACTTCCAATGATCAGAGCTGAGTAACAGGTCACCCAGTGGGTCAGAGTAGGTGTTTACCTGAAGCAGATGGGCTAAAGGGTGAGGCAGTGGTTGGACTCGCTCAAATAAACAGGCTAAATGTTTCCATAAAGAGGTGTGAGTAGCTGGAAAACAGTCGCCACAGATAGCCACTGCAAGTAACCGTTAGAAGACCCCCACCATCCCCACTTATTAAACTCTCACCTATGTTGCTATGTTTAGTGGATCAAAATGAGATTTAAAAAATTCATTCGATTGAGGCTCCTAATCAAACTCTAGTTTTGAAGGAGCGTAACCTCACACCTTGTACCCAAAATTTTGCTTCAATTGTTGGTCTTCCACTTGTCTTCAGGAACTGGAACACATGGCCTTTCGGAAAGCTGGCAAACAGAGGCAACTCTGGTTTACAACCTGGAAGCCAACCGCCACACGCTGCCAGGTCAGGTCACCAACAGACGCCAAGACCAGAGGGGACGATGCAAGTGCGCCCCCACCGTCCTGGAGACGCCTCAGGGATTCGCACCCACTTCCCAGGAGGCGCGACCAGTCTCATCCTTGGCAGCCTCCACCCTCTGCCACCAGGGGCCGTCGGAACGGGCCGGCAGGGGCGGGACGCCCGGGATCCGCGCGCCTGGAGTGTGGAACACGGATCCGGCGAGTCGACCCCCGGCTTGAGGCGGGCGCACCGAGGCGCCTCCAGCCCGGGGCTCCCGCCCTCGTCCCCACCCCTTCCCCGGGCGGGCGCGCGCGCGGGCCGGGAGCGGGGAGGCGGCGGGAGGGCGGCGGCGGCGCGGCCGGGCGGGTCCCGGGGACGCGGTGCGCGTCGGAGCGAGCGCACGAGTCCCCGGCGCGCCCGCCACGCTCGCCCCGCAGCCGCTCCCCTCCCCGCGCCGCCTGCGCTCCGGACCTGCCCGAGTCGCCCACCGGCGGCGTCCGCGGGGACCACCCCCGGGCGGGCGAGGGAAGGGCGGTCTGCGTCGCCCCCCTCCACCCCCCCGGCCGGCTCCCGCCACCGCGAAGCCTCCGGACGCCGCCCGGACCGCGGGACCGCCCCGGAGAGTCGCCGAGGCCGAGGACCCCGGGAAGGAGGATCCCGCGGACGGCTGCAGCCCGAGGTAATCGCCAGATGACTGAGGGGGCCGGTCCTCGCCCGGACACCCGACCCGGGCGACTTGCAATGCGGACTCCGGAGGTGGCACCCTCGAGCCGGACAAGTTTCTCGCGTTTTGAAGGGGTCCTGAAACCGTTTACTCGTTTTTATTTAATTAGCCTTTCCTCTTCTGTTTTAAATAAGTGTATTTAGACAATGAGAAAAAAAAAATAGCCTCCTGGATGACTGACTGTAGGTTTATAAATATAATCCCGAAAGTTTTGCATGGTGTGGTTATTTGCTTATGCATATTTATTAACCTGTTAACTCTTCAGCTAGTCAGAAAATTGACATTTAAAATATTCTTTGAGGAACATTACAAGTTTGCTGTTGCGTTCAGGCATCGTTTTATTTATCAGCGTAGTTAGCATCTGTCTTCCCGAAGTGGTACCAAAGCCTGTCCCTTGGCGACGGGTCTTGCATGTGACACTCTTGCCCTCTAGTGCCTCACCAGCTTGGTAGCAGTTTGATGGCTAATATTAATAAGATGTTACATAACACAAGAGCACTGGGCCAGAACTGGTATTGTTGCCACTTGTGAAGCCCAACAGCCTGAGCCGTTGGTAGTGGATGCTGCTTGTTCAGTTTCCTTTATATCCATTGAAACTTTCGCAAGCATTTTCAGCGCTTTCAATTCTCATTCCAGGTAAGTGCATCTGTTTATTTACACTATCCATTAACGGCTCACCCATAATATGAGGGCTTTTGGTAAGAGATAGCAACTTTGTTTTCAATTAATCTAAGAATTTCAGGATTAAACAAGCGCCTGATTTTATTCTTGTGGAAGAAATAGAGTATTTCAATTAAGTTAAATGAGACACAGAAATATCTTATCATTCTGAGGTAATTTTAAAGCTTCTCTCCCTTAAGTAAAATTGAAGTATCAAGGAGATGATCCTTTATAATTGTTAAAGATCTCCACAAACAAGTTGTAATTATTCTGCAGCAAAATTGTTAAACAGACCCCATGTCTATTGCTTGATGGACTAGAGATTTAAACTATAGAGATTTAAACTATAACTACCTGTCTAGACAGTAATGATACTCTTTTCTATTTGATGCAATTCATTTTATAAATATTTAAAATTACATAGTTAATAAAATTAGATGCAACTGGAAAGAAATTATCAACCTATGTATTGAATATAGAAACCTTAAAAGAAAATACATGTATCTTCCATTTAATATGTCCACTCCCCCCCCCCCCCCCCAGCCAAAAGAACCCGGTTAAAATTCTTTAAGAGGTTTACTTAAGCTCATCTTCCAACTAGTTCTTCTAATATCTGGAAACTATTTAAGCTTCAAACTCATTTAAAGTTGAAATTTTATTCATATTCTTTATATACACATTGAAGTACAACATTTGTAATCTGGGAAGAGTTTTGAGGAAATCACTCCTAAGTAAACAGCTGCATCTTCATATTAGAGTAAAATAGAAATCAAATATTGAGATACATATGAAACCGATCTCCAACCCACTTTTTCTTTGTGCTTAGATAATATCATATTGTCAACTATAGAACAATGCTATTCAGCGTAGAGGAGAATGATATGGAGGGCAAACTCTCAGACATCTGATATTCAGCTGAAGGGCATTTTCCCCTTTTTCTTCAACTATAGTGTCCTATCAATATTGTATTTGAGAAGGAGGTTTCAAAATTAAATTTGAAAGAGACTCTTCTGAAAAATAGTACTGAACGTATCAAGAGGCTTGCCCTAACAGAAGCTCTTTTTTTCTTTCTTTCTCCAGTTAACCCAGTATCTACCGTCTCTCATATTTTTATTGTTTTTCTTTATGGTTCTAATGGTAAAACAGAAGTCTTCTTTCTTTGTATAAGTAAATATTGCTATTAAATTGGTCACATGAATTAATTTCTTCATAGGTTTTAGAATGAAGGATTCTTAGGTTACTAAAATGTTTTTAGATAAAACTTTTATCTCTTTCTGGAGAGATTTGTTATAGTTTAGTTCAGTTGAGTTAAGGTATACCTTCTCTTTCAGTATATTTTCTTGAGGAAAGTATTTTTTTCTGAAGATAACAGCAAGTTATTACAGTAATTTGTGGTGTAACTGAAAGGTTTGTTGGAAAAAAAAAATACTGTGGAAGAGATAACCAGGCACTTGAGGTTCATTTTTCTGGACCATATATATTCTACTGAAGAAGTTATGAGCTAGAATCTAAACATTCAGTGGTCAACTTGCTATTTCAGAATTTCAAAACCATAAAGAAATGACAAATTTTTCTTTTAATTTAGGGAATCTTAAAATGACTTCCTTGAAACCTGGTTAAGTCTTAACTGTTCTTTAGTGATTAGTGCCAACTTTTAAGCTTAAGTATGTATATGTTGAGGTATAAAATACAGTCAAAGAAAATGATATTTAAATACTTTGTGGTATATATGCACTATAAAAACAGAGAAATAGAATTGGTGATAAAAAACACTATTCTCAACTAAATGAATGTCTTGGATTTATAATTGCTTAACAGTTTAGACAACAGGAAAGAACAGAAGTTCTGTCTCCTGTGCTGTGGCTGTTGAGGACGAGCATATTTACACTGACATGCCTGACCTCTGAGCACCTGTCCAGATTAGAGAATGCTGCCAGGCCACAAAAGTAACAGCTTACATTATAATGATAATTAGTTTGAAAAATGCTACAAATTGTTTTATAATGGAATTTTTTTTCTTAGAGTACCCAATAATTGGTTGTAGAAAACCAATTGGTTTTTTTTTTGTTTGTTTGTTTGCTTGCTTCTTTGTTCTTAATAAAAACTATATCCTTAGGTCTGGGATGTCAAAAGGACCTTCATGTTACTCTAAAAATTCTTCATCAATTTTATGTAAGTTGCATAACAAAAAAAAATCAGGCTTCTCTATAATTAATGTGTATAACAAATTATTTCACAAAAACTCTGATAAATTACTGAGGGCTGAAACTTTTTTTTTTCAAAAAAATTTTTTTAATATTTATTTATGTCAGATAGAGAGAGCAGGGGAGAGGCACAGAGAGAAGGAGACACAGAATCCAAAGCAAGCTCCCGGCTCTGAGCTGTCAACACAGAGCCTATATGGGGCTTGAACTCATGAACGACAAGATCATGACCTGAGCCGAAGTCCAACGCTTAACCAACTGAGCCACCTAGGTACCTCCTGAGGGCTATAACTCTTGATTACCTATTGCCAAACATGAGCTTACAAATAAAATATTAAAGTCTTATACTAAAACATTTTAGCTTCTCAATGATGGGTATTCATTTTACATACACTGCGTTTTCAATTTTTTTTTCCTTAGGTTACAATGTTTCAGAATAACATGAAGCACCATATAAATTCTAGGTCTGGTTCTGCCATGAGAGATATACAACCCCTCGCTAGCTCTGGGCCTTGGTCCCTTACCTGGAAAATGATGTTCTCAGAGATGCTTTTCTGTCTTCTTTGTTGTCCAACACTGTGAAAATTGTTCTGAAAGATAGGACAAACAGACGTGAAAAAAATTAAAGAATAATACAAAACTTGTTGATTAGTACTGTTGTCTAGATATTTAGTAATAGATATGAAACTTTTAAAAATAACAGTTAACACTGCTAGAATGGTTACTTTGTACCAGGTACTGTTCTAAGCACTGACATATAATTTTTAGCTCATGTAATCTTCACAAAGATTATTTGAGGTAGAAGCTCTAATTATTTCCATGTCATAAATGAGGAACTCGAGACACTGAGAGGTTACCTTTCTAAGATCATATCCTTGCAAATGGTAAAGATGGGATTCAGTTTGCATCTGGCTCCAATGCACATGCTCTTAATCACTATATTATCTCTATGTTTTCAAGTATTTGTGCTTGATATGCCTCTTGATATAACAGAGGCAATTCACATACCACTTCAGATCATTTCTACCACTTCTACCCTTACGTACTCCTACATATGAAATGATCATTTATTCCTTCAAGAGATACTTACTTGGCACCTATTATTGTGTCATGCTTAAACCAGTGCCCAAGACCATTACAGGTGGTGCCTTCCCTAATGGAGTATAGATGGTCCAGTTTAGGTGATTTCTTTCTTCTCCCGTGATACACCAATTGGATTGAGTGTCTCTTGTTCTAAAAGATGCCTAGGGTAACAGTGGAAGAATTTATCTGACTTCTTTGTTGATGCCTCCATAGGATAGAGAGTAATAGAACCAGGACCTCAGATTTCCTAGGTCTCCCTATTATATTTCTTCATTGCTCCTCTCTGCTCTCTTTGCATTATCCTCTCTTCAGATTGGCTGCCTTTGCTTCTCCAGTTCATATAACCCACCCTAAAACATAGCCAAAAGCTCATCTGTAACTTTACATCTTACGATGCAGGCAAACAAGGAGAGACTTGGTTAATACTCTTGTTCCCATAAAAATGACAAAGGTTGTATTAGATCCTGAAAGCTGCATCGGCAGTAGTCATCATGCCCTGCAATTAGGCAGGAATACGTTGCTGCATACATTGTAGCTCAATTTAAGGGGATTTGAGAGACATTTTCTCCTTTAAGTCATACAGACAGAACAAAGGGCAAGCAGTAGTGGGGAAGTTTTCTTCTGTTACCTCGCTGGATGGCACAGCACTGAGAGAGGGGAACAAAAGTATTCTTTTCTTCATAATTTCTAAATACAAAGAAGGAGGGAAAATGGCAATAGAACAGCACTTTTCCATTTAATGTTTCAAATAAAACTAATGCCCCCAAGTGCAGCTATTTGCCTATCCATCCTAAAGTAAAACCACAGTTCTAGAGACAGAGTGTATTCTTGGTCGTACTCCATGCAAATCAGCATCTGCCTTGCCTACCACAGCGGGGTTCAATTAACATGACACAATTTCACACATTTTTTTCCCAGAGAAGAGCATGTTCTTTGTCAATTTTTAATACTACTAAATTACTTTTAGCAAATTCATAATGTGTTTGAGGCCTCCCAATGCATTTTTCAACACCATAAAATACAGTTAATTTTGTGAAAAGAGAATGTTGTCAAGATCTTTTAAATATCTTTCATTTATGTTAGAACCTGAAGTTCTTCAGTTATTAATACTCATTTTCCAGATGGCAATCTTTTTCTCACATTTCTTGTACTGCCAACTTCAACGTGATTTTATTTCATTTAGAAATTGATTTTTGCTTTGGGATGATGGTGGGTGTTAGTGGAAGAGAAAGGATAGGTTACAGAGTGACAAGTAGGCATGTCACTGTGCAGATATTGTAATATTTTGCAAAATGCATGTGTGCATAGATTCAGTCCTTCAGTATGTATATGGAATTGCTTATAATTCCAAAAAATAATTTCTCCCTCTGCCTTTTGTTAATGGTATATAATTAAAGAATGCCTAAAGTTTCCTTGGTGGAAAACAGGTGTTTTCCTTTTTAAAAACAGATGCATTGCAAAACAACCCCAGACATGCTGAATTCTGAAAAAATATCAGAATGGGAAAAATAGATATTTGAGTAATATCCAATGAAAGGTGTATTCTGGATGTGACTGATTTATAGCTGTGGACAAAGTGGCTGCTGCCATTCACAGTGTTTATATTATCACCTGACTGAGGCCAATGTGATTGATGGAGGTACCCATTCATGGAAGATGGTTGGACTTATTGACTACTCTAGTTTGTGAATGCAGCTACTATTTGTAAAATTTAGTGCGGGCTCTTTTCTCACTCATTTAACAATTCAGTGGGATGTTCTTACTTCAGTCACTGTATTGATATCAAGAATATAGAGGTGATCAGGACAGGTGCTTACAGATGCTTCTAACCTATGGAGAAATGCACACAGTCGCACATGACTAATTATAAGTATTGGATGTGCTGCAGAGGGAAACTAGATGGTGATGTGACAGGGTGTAAAGGGGAGACACAACAGATCTGGGGAATCAAGGAGGCTTTTGCGAGGCAGGAATATTTATGCTTAGAGCTGTGGGCTCTAGAGGATGGAGCCAGATGAGGAAATGGGAGAAAACTAGACAAAGAGAACAGCATGTGAGAAGACGATGAGTCAGAAAAGAGGCTGTCTCTTCCAATTTACCTGGAACTTGGAGGGGAGCACACCCTTGAATCAGACCTGAGATGTAAGAGTCGGAAGCATTCCTCACAGTGTCTTGTGGGGAATGTATAGAAATTTGCATTTTAATCAGTAAGTGAAATAGGCAGCCATGGATACATTTTCTGCTAGGAAGAATCAGTCAGATTTGTGCTTTGATGCTGGGCTGAGAAAAGTATAAAAGGAGCCAAGAGTGTTTATGATGAGGCTAGCTGTTGTGGTAGTTCAAGTGAGAAGAACATTGCCTCAGAAAGGAGAGAAGTGTACTGAAGAGGCGAGGTGAGTTTTGGGAAATGGAAATGAGAGGACTTGGGTTTATGTAGATGAGCCGAGGTGAGGGAGAAGAAGGTGTCAAGGATAAGGCACTACATGGTTGCAGGGAGATGAAGACAATTTTAGACAGTAGATCATAATTCAGTTTTAGATAAGTTGAGTTTTCTTGTGACACAATTCCAGTAGAGCTAAACAGTGGTTGCCATATAATGAGAAAGAATAGAGTTACTGTGAGTTGTGGTTATATCAAGTTGATAGTTCAATTTGCAATCCTAAAGCTCAGAGGAAGGAGGGTGGACTTAAAAATAAACATTTGGAACTTATTGGAGCGTGGATGGCAGTGAAAGCCGTTGAGTGCGTAAGTTCATCTGGGGTAATGGAGAGGAATGAGAAGCCCAAGGATGAACATGATGCTGGGTTATGCCTCTGACTGAGTCTCTTCCTCTGTTCTGAGACCCATCTAACTTTAGCTTCCTACATCAAAGGTGGACTTCCTATATCTCCCACAACTCTGCTTACACTGGAATGCTTGTAGCTGTCCCTTTAAAATCCTTAGTGAATTCTAATTGGCCATCTTCAGATATTTCACATTTCCTATGTTATTTATGTCATCATCATCATCATCAATATCATCATCATCATCATCAACATCATCATCATCACAGGTAACATGTAATATATTCATTCTATGTGTCTGACAGTTTTCTAAGAGCTTTCTGTAGTTTATCTCATAATTCTCATTAGAACTCTATTAATAGGTACCTCAAGTACCCCCATTTTCATATGCAGAAACTGCAGCATCTCAAGATAATACTACCCAGTATCCATTTGCTACATGTTCCCAAACTTGCATGCTGTAGTTGCTTTCCCAGGTGTATGGCATCTTCAATGCAGACTGTCAAGTTCCAATTTCAGTTCAACCTCTATGAGTGGTGGCATCTTGGACAGGTTACTTAACTTTTAAAGGGCCCAACACCATGTTGGCATGTAGTAAGTGTTCACTAGTTTGGCTGTGTTGTTGTTATTAATTCTACCTTCCTATATGATGTGATTTCCTTTGGTGATTTCCTTTCCTCATAGGAAATCCTGATGAAGTGGTGATGTTTATAACCAGTCCAACCTTTCAGCTTTCCTGTATCTGCTCTATTCCACAATGCCTGCCTAAGTGGTTTGTTGATTTTCTAAATTTAATTTACACTTCCTTGGTCATTCAGCAAATTCCCCATCACAGGTTGAATAGGCATCCCAAAGCAACCAATGGTCAGCTCTGTACTTGTAAAGACAGTTGTGTCCATGGAAACTCTCTGACATGCAAGCTGGTGTGTCTGTTCTTTAGTCATTCAGGGAACTCTTTCAGACCATGCAAGTCTGTAATTTCCAGTGTATTTTTGTGAGAACACTTCAAGAATACAATCATCACTATACTGAAGCACGTCTTGCTCTTTTTTGGCATTTAAAAATGTTGTTTATCCTGTTTCTTGTTTGAAAGATTACTGGGAATGACACAAACCCTATACCCTTGGAAAGAGAGACATTAAGCAAACAATGTTGCTAATAATATTTAGTAAGAGTTGTGATAAAGGCCTCAAACAAAAAGTAATTGTAATTAGATTACATAATCTGGGTATCTGGTCTAAAGGAGGAAGGGTAGAGTTGGTCAGGAAAGGCTTTCCTCAGGAATTGAGTTTGTGTAGCATATCCAGATGTGCCTATGACCCATTAATTTCAAATGTTTCCTTGTCTTTTTTGTCAACATCCAGCTATTTTATAGAACATTGTGATTTTGCTCTCTCTCCCTGTGCATCATTCAGTCACCTGTCTGAACCTTAGTTGCACATCATTAGCTCATGCCAATTTCCACTCTTCGCTTTTGTGTTTCTATTACTGGCACTTTCATTCTTCTAGTCCCTAAGCCTCCCTACTCCCCCAACCATAATTTATCAATAATCCTTTCTTTTTTTTTTCTCCCATCTCTGTTCATTTTCATTCCCCCTGATAACCTCCTTAGTCTGGACATTCACCACTCTCCACCTGGATTGCGCACCAGCCCCTTAGCTGGGGGTCTCGACTTCATCCCCTTCTTCACTCTACAATATAGCGTATACTCTCTCTGTTCATGTGAGTGCTATCTGTCCATTCTGGATACTACTGCTACACTAATCCTCTGTAAACGTGATTTTTATTGTCTCTTTTCTGTTCAGACACATCTAGTGCTATTTCTAAGTTGACACTTTTGTGCTTCACAGTCCTTTCTAAGGACATTCATTAATCTGCAGGACTCCTTGAATGACGTCTTATTTCTGTTTTCACCCCAACACATAGTATCTTATTATAGTCTCACTCTCAGGTAAACATTGTAACTATTTCATTTCTTCAAACTTGTCAAGTATTTTTTAAGTTTATTTATTTTATTTATATATATGTATTTATGTGTGTGTGTGTGTGTGTGTGTATTTATTAGAGAGAGAGAGAGCATGTGTGCATGCACCAGTGGGGGAGGGGCAGCGAGAGAGAGAATTCCAAGCAGGGTCTGCACTGTTAGCACAGAGCCTGACATGGGGCTTGAACCCATGAACTGTGAGATCATGATCTGAGCAGAAGGCAGACACTTAATCGACTGAGGCACCCAGGTGCCCCAACCTTGCCAGGTATTTTAATAAGCTCTACACCCAATGTGGAGCTTGAACTCATGACCCCAAGATTGAGTCCCATGCTCTGCTGATGAGCCAGCCAGGCACACCCCTCACCAGGTATTTTTCCTGACACGTTCATCCCATTCTCATATCCAGATCTTGCTCATCACGCCATGCCCCCCTCAAGCACCATCACTGTTAAAAACTGTTTTCCTAAATTTCATTAATCTTTCTTGCTCTTTGCTTTGAAACTTGTAACAAACATAGTCTGTACAGCATAAATCACTACCTAGTATGTGAAACATAGTGTTGGCTGTTTTTTCACAAGTCATTTTCCCCAATGGAGACCATGCTTCTGCAGACAAGAATAATTCTTAATACTACTTCTGTGGTGTCTCCTGCACCTAATACAGCACTAAGCCCAAAGTGAGTGTTCAACAAATTCCCAATGACTGATTGCAGAATAACCAATCGATCGGTATCTTTGGGCGGGTTCAGATTTAATATCTACCATAGTGGCTTTTTTTATCCTATGTTAGGATGGTATGATTATATTTTCTTAGTATTAAGTAAAAAAGACATTAAATCCAGCTAATGTATAGATAATTATAATCATATTAATAGTAATGTGTAACTTTAAATATAAATTATGACATTAGAATAAAGTAGAAGTGTCGAATTAACTTCTAAGGTTAATATGCCATTGTATTCAACTGATTCTACAAATAGTTATTGGGTGCTTACCCTGTGCCTGGCACTAGGGGCTCAATGATAGACAAAAGAGGCCTTATCTCCACTCTCTTAGGGTCTACAGTTAGACAAGGGAGACTGACTTTAAACAACATTTTAATTACAATAGTTGTCAAGAATTGCAAAGAAGATATCATTTCTACAATGGCCATGTGTAACTGCTGGTCTTACCAAGTTTGGAGGGTCAGCTCCATCTGAGAAGATTTCACAGGGGAACTGTGTGGAGGGGCTTAGTTTTCCACATGTACCTGTCTTCCCCACCTGGCAATGCCCCACAAGTGAAGGGCTCAGGAGAAGCTGCTACGGCGTCATCCCATGCAAAAGGAGTGACAGCAACATTGCAGTCCATTCTGAGATTTTCATAGCTAACAGACATACAGAGAATGGGAAGTAGTTGTTGGTGGATGAGGTTGCAGCAGGAACAGTAACTTTTAAGAGTCTATACTAGAGACCAAATTCGGCCACAGCAAAATGAGATACGCTGTCAAAAAGGTTTAGATGAAACTTAGAGAACCTTAATGTATCCATTTAAATATCTTAGACCAAATCCTACCCTCAGAGCCATACACTGGAATACCGTTGGCTTCAGGAGGAAACCTGAAGAGGTTAATGGAAAAGAGATGTCTTTCAGTATTTCCTATTTGCTAATGGAGAAGGTAGCTTTGATAGGTTCCTCATACCCATCCTACATACTGAGAGCAAATACTCCTCACCACTTTGCCTCATCACAGATGAGATTAGTATGAGTTACATGCCTTCACTTCTGACAATAAGAACAAACTAGGAAACACTGCTATCTGAAATGCAAAATGTGGTAATACATTTTGTATCTATTCAAAAACACTCCACAGCTAAGATTGAAATGGAGGCATAGAAAGATGTGAGATTTTGTATACTGCTGTTATACTCCAGAATATTATATTATTTATAAGTATGTACATAACTTTTAAAGTGCAATTACTTTTCAAAATGAAATAACTACAATTACAATGGAAACTCTCAGTTGCCCTGGTAATTTTGATCTGCTTAAATTATACCTACATCTACACTAGAATGTTTAAAAGAGCAGAATGTTACCCTTTACATTAGGCTTATTTTCAAGCATGCCAGATCACTTGATGGCATTTTACTTGGCAGACCCACATGTTCTGCTCCTTCTTTCTTTGCAGTGTCCCTCAGACTTGTCCCTTCCCACGTTCTTCCCGACCTATGATCACTAACAGTGGCTGGCTTATGAGAAATGAGCCTGCACTGGCTTGCCAGCCTTGACTCTGACAGTGCTCTAGGATGTCTTCCATGTATTATCAGCTCATTTTCCGGAAAAATCTCACGCTTCTCATGTTATTCTCCAAATCAGGGAAGTATAAAGGTTCCATGTGGGTTTTCTCAACCATGAATTTCTGCACTATCAAATCTCTCCATAACTTGAGTTACCTATACTCTGTGAAAATTTATTTTTTAGGTATTTCATACCATTGCCTTCCACTCCTCATCAGTATTCCTTGCCCAATATGGTTCTCACTCCTGCCTCTATAAAATTTCCTCTATCTCAGATGCCTACTTTTATTACCCTCCTCCTTCAAGGCTCTACCCAAATCCTATGTCCCCTTGATACAGACTTCCCCACTTGCCATGGTCTCTTTTCTTGTCTCATTACAGTCATTTGTCTCTAATCAGCAACCATATATTATTGTCATGCTTGTCACTGTATCTATAATTTTGGACGCTTTAAAAATTCACTATGTTGACCATTTATGTTTTAAATAGAAAGACAGTTACCCCATAAATATTTGAATGAATGACAGAGGTACCCTAAACATTTGAATGAATAATTACAATATATAATTTACAGGATAAATATCCTATTTATAAGTATCCTATTTATCCTACAAACATCCTACAGTTATACTCCAGGATGTATTATTCATAAAGATAAACATATATTATTCAAAGTACTGTTCGCTGCTAATTTCATGGGTGAATATCACAGGATCTTAGAGCCAAAATGTTCTTGGATCATTTATTCTAACCTTATCATTTTACTTAGAAGGTACTGGGGCCAAAGTGACACAATTAATAAGAGGTAGAGGTGCAGTGAACCCTTGCAGCCTGCCTTATGGATAGTACCTTTCTTAATCTTTTTTTTTTCTTTGTATTCTATGATATTTCCAGGACCATAAGACTCTAATAAACTTCTGCTCTAAGAAGCCCTCATTTTTCTTTCTTGTTATTTTTCAAAAGCTACTACATTTTTCGAAGATTAGTAAGACTTTAAAGGGATTTGAAACTATAGCATGACAAGGTATTTCAGGAAGTTTTAGTTATTTTCATTGATTCAAAAAAAACACTTATATAGTACTTTTTTCATGTAATTAATGAGCTCTTTTCCAAAAATCAGAATCTAATGTCTTAATTGGAGCACTTAATGAAATATGTCCAAACTTCTTTGAATTTTCAGTATATGTAGTTAAATACATATGCAGTGTGTGTGCATTACATGATGTGGCAGTGTGTGGCTCCAGTGACCTCTTTGGGGTCTTAGTTATATATTACAGAGTTTGATGCAAAGCTCGATGAATAAAAGGAAATTTCTTGTTAGCCCAGTGTATTTTCTATACAAAGGATAGAGATAGTGTGTTCAGTGGAGCCCTTTTCCTGTTTCTGTCCCTCCCATGTCCTCATCCAGATCTGGGCAAAAGAAAAAGAGGTTTTCGTGCTAACCATACACTATGGGAGAAACAAAAAGGCTTTCTTACCAACCATACACCAGTCCATCTGCCTAACAGCTTGCCATTTGTGCCAATCAGCAGGACAAAACCTTGCTCACTTAATGCTGCAGAATGAATGTATGATATCCTATTCTATTTTATTCTGCTTTTCAGACTATATTTTCTGTGAGTCCTGATCAAGTGATACAAATGCGCTGCAATGGTGACATAAACTATCGACTGAGACTGGAAAAGTAGCTGAACACCATCTTTTCTTCTTTTTTATGGTGCTTCTATTGGAACAGTCTGAGGAAAGCATATACAGCATGAGTTTTATCATGAAGCTTCACAGACACTTTCAAAGGACCGTTATTCTGCTTGCCACATTTTGTATGGTGAGCATTATTATTTCTGCATATTACCTGTACAGTGGCTACAAACAGGAAAATGAACCCTCTGAGCTAATGTCAGAAGTAGACTGTGGGGACTTCCAGCACCCACCATACAGGCTCATGGAAGTCAAGACAATGAAGCTTTCTGATGCCCCGAAGACAGACCCCACAGTCCTGGTGTTTGTGGAGAGCCAATACTCATCACTTGGTCAAGACATAATTATGATTCTAGAATCCAGTAGATTCCAGTATCACATTGAAATTGCTCCTGGAAAGGGGGATCTCCCAGCACTTATAGAAAAAGCAAAAGGCAAATATATTCTCGTTATTTATGAGAATATTTTAAAGTATATAAACATGGACTCTTGGAACCGAAGCCTGTTAGATAAATACTGTGTGGAATATGGTGTGGGTGTCATTGGATTCCACAAAACTAGTGAGAAGAGCTCACAGAGCTTTCAGTTAAAAGGTTTCCCTTTTTCCATATACGGAAATCTTGCAGTAAAAGATTGTTGTATTAATCCTCATTCTCCATTGCTTCGTGTGACCAAATCTTCCAAACTTGAAAAAGGTTCTTTACCTGGAACTGACTGGACAGTGTTCCAGATTAATCACTCAGCCTACCAACCGGTAATATTTGCCAAAGTAAAGACCTCAGAAAACCTTTCTCCTCCTATCTCTAAAGGTGCTTTTTATGCCACTGTCATACATGACTTGGGACTTCATGATGGAATTCAAAGAGTTTTTTTTGGCAACAACTTGAACTTTTGGTTGCACAAGCTCATCTTCATAGATGCTGTCTCCTTCTTGTCAGGAAACAGGCTGACACTGTCCTTGGACAGGTATATTCTTGTGGATATTGATGATATTTTTGTGGGAAAGGAGGGGACAAGAATGAACACCAATGACGTTAAGGTAAGGCTTTTTACCTCAAAGTTTCAAAGTTTAGGTTATCTTTCAGTAGGTTTACCAACTGTCTCGGATTTTCTGGGGCTACGGGATTTCCCAGGACGTGGGATTTCAATTTTATTGGAATGTCTTAGGCAAACTGGGATGAATTGGCTACCCTCAGCTATATTTGAGATATAGGGCTATTTCTCTCTGAATTAAGAAAAATGAAAGCTGTGCTAAAGGATTGAGTGTGGCAGGATCCTGAAGTGTTTTTCTATGTGTATGTAAAACTAGAGTAAAAACCAACTTGTTTACTTAACTTTCCAGAAACTATCTACCTTTGAAAACTCTTACTAAGACTTTAGTTCATTTAAATATGAAATCAAAGTGAATTTGTTTTAATGAAAATAAATACTCCCACAAATTTTCAAGAATTAAATATCTCATAAGTAGCAAGTTCAGATATTTTTGGAAGTCAAATGTGCAACTCATTTTCTCTTATATTTTTTTGAAACTGAAAATCAGCACTACTAAATATGGAGAGCTATGAATACACAAGCTTACTTATTCGTATATAAACATAAGGATTTAAATTAAGTTTCAGAATTCATTGAACACTTCTGGTACATATATGAAGCTCATTATACTTCATTTAAATGCTATTCAATTTTTTTATTGTGTAAAACTACTGCCCTTAAATAGAAAACACTTATTTGAAGATAGTTGATTATTGTGAATGACTTGTGTTATATAAACAATGGGTTGTTTAATGTTAATAAAATTTAAAATGAAAATCATCTACACTTATCTTACTTTCCCACTCAAAATACTATAGGTTTCTATCTTCCTTGTACTGCATAATGATTTCTCATAAAAGTAAAAGGAGAGATTTTGATACATATTTTTTAAAATTCTGTACAGCTTTGACCTTCTGGTAAAATACAAAGGACTAAATCAGATGGAAAAAAAAAAATCTTGAAAACTGCATTCTTTTCTATAGACACTATACATCTGGCAAATAATAGTAATGTTCATCACACTAGTTAAATAAGCTAAGAATACCAGAGGGACCATTAAATGTTACAAGAGTGTGTGAAAACTGAAAAGAAAAAAAAATCCATATTTTTAACAATATTTTAGACTCTTCTTTTTAACTCAATAAAAATGAATTAATAAAGAAGTTGTACCTAAGTTTTCATTAAGTCTTACGAAATATGCTTTGAAAATTGTAGCTAAATTAAAACCAAGTTAGTAGTTTAAACATTATGCACTTGAAAATTACAAACAGTATATAATTCTCTGCCAATATTTTCATTTCAAAATATTATGATAAAAATGTTTTTAAAGTTTTATTTCTGAAGTATAATTCTTTAAAACTGGCAAGATATGTTCTTATGCCATTTAAACATGTGCTAGATAAATCTCTGAGTTTTATATGCAAACCTACTATATGCCTAAAGTTATACAAAATATAAAACGCCTTTAGTATTCTCAAGGTTAAGCCATTTTTAAGGGGTATAAAAAATTAAACACTTTACAATTGAACACATTTAATAAGAATTCAGCATGTACAAAATATTTAATGAATTTCTCATTTATGTGGGAATATATTTTCTAACCAATCTGAAGGCTTAAAGGAAAGTATATTTAGAATTATTTGAGCTTTTAAACTACTTGTAAGTTATATCTGTGATTGAGCATCAAAACATTAATTCATTGTATGCAGTTACCCTGAGAGTCTAAACATTTTTCCTTTCTTTCTTTCTTTCTTTCTTTCTTTCTTTCTTTCTTTCTTTCTTTCTTCCTTTCTTCCTTTCTTCCTTTCTTCCTTTCTTTCTTTCTTTCTTTCGTTTATTCATTCTGTAACTAGTTATTAAGCATATACTACATGTGAAGTATTTTTGATAATATGTAGGTAGAATCATAAGCCATAGCCCCATTCCTTTAGAAGAGAGGGTGGTGGTGGGCGCCTGGGTGGCTTAGTCGGTTAAGCATCCGACTTCTGCTCAGGTCACGATCTCGCGGTCCGTGAGTTCGAGCCCCGCATCGGGCTCTGGGCTGATGGCTCGGAGCCTGGAGCCTGTTTCCGCTTCTGTGTCTCCCTCTCTCTCTGCCCCTCCCCCGTTCATGCTCTGTCTCTCTCTGTCTCAGAAATAAATAAAAACGTTAAAAAAAATTTTTTTTTTAAAAAAAAAGAAGAGAGGGTGGGGGGAAGGATAGTAATAAAGCCCAGAAAGCACATAGTTGGTGATTGGGTTGACCATCTACCTGCTCAGTAACTGATTGGGCCATACCACATGCCAGGCACAGAGGCACACACTGGGGATACAAAGGTAAATAAGCATTACTCCTCTTTTAAGAAGTTTATAGTCTTGGGGGTGGGTGTGGGGCGCTGATAAGTAGGTAATAGTTTGCTTGTGGTAAATACAATAGTAAAGGTGTCTACATGGGTTTATATAAGTAAACACTATACTATGTGCTATGTACCTGAAACTATTAAGTTCTATTAAGTAGGATTTTGAGGCAAGGCTAGAGCAATATGATGATTTGGGAGGCTATAGAAGTGATACTTCAGACAAAAGGAAATTTCTTGAAACTAGGAAATGATAAAGAATGGAGAGAGAAGGACCAATTGAACTATTTAGGAGGTAAAATTGAACAACTTACTGGATCAGTGGAGATGAAAAAGAATATAATCAAGGATAACATTAAAATTTTTAGCATAGGTGAATTATAGTTGGTTATTACAATGACAAAGAGGAGAGAGCAAGAAGATCATAGTGAAGGTAATTAAAAGGCCATATTAAAAATGCTAAATTATCGAAGTGCCTCTGAGATATACAGGTACAGATGTTTAGCAGGTAGTTGGCTCACAAGATAAGTCTGGATAGCAAGTATAGTTTCTATCTAGGGAAGGGCTCAAAGCATGAAAGTATGTGAGATCATCCAGGGAAAGGGTTTATAGAATAATAAGGGAAGAAGACTAAGTATGGAATCTTAAGAAAAAGCATCTTTCAGAAAACAAGTGGAGAGAGATGATCTCATTAATCAGAGTCAAAAAGAATAGTATCAAAGACTAAGAAACCATGATGTTATACAGTAGTCCTCCCTTATCTGTGGTTTTGTTTTCCATAGTTTTAGATACCAGCAGTCAACCATGGTCAGGAAGCAGATGATCCTCCTGACTCAAGGTCATGAGGTCAGTAATAGCCTAACATACATCACAATGCCTACGTCGTTCACCTCACTTCATCTTCTTGCTAGGCATTTTGTCATCTCACATCATCACAAGAAGGATGAGGACAGTACAATAAGATATTTTGAGAGTGAGAGAGAGAGAGAGAGAGAGAGACCACATTCACCTAACTTTTATTGCAGCATATTTTTATAATTATTCTATTGTATTATTGTTGTTAATCTTTTCCTGTGCCTAATTTATAAATTAGATTTTATCATAGGGATGTATGTATACAAAAAAAAATAGATAGAGTTTGGTAGTATCTGCAATTTCAGGCATCCACTGTTGGTTTTGGAATGTGTCCCCCATGGGTAAGGCAGACTACTATATAAGCCTTGGGGATAAAGAACTTCAAGGAGGGTGTGATCAGCAGTATAAAATCCAGCAGCAGAGGCCACTGAGGTAAGGACTGGCAAGTCTCCTTGGTAAAAGATGAAGGTTATTGGAGATTCTGGCAAACTCCAGGGGAATGCAACCATTGAGGCAGAGGCATAGTTGCAGCAAGCTCAGGAGTAAATTGGAGCGTTAAGACATGGAGAAGAAGAGTGTGGAATACTCAGTGGAGAAATTTTGATGTGAAGGCAAGAAGAGAAATTAGATGGAGGGAGAACTGGAGTTAGGGTGACCAACCATCCTGGTTTCCCTGGACTGAGAGCATTCAGTGCTAATACTGAGTCCCAGGCAAACTGGGATGATAGGTCTCCCTAACTAACTCGGGTAAGGGAGACTTTACCATACCTTTTTTCTTACGAAGAGAGATCAAAGAGCATCTGATCTAGGAAAAGGTTGTGGATATGGTAATTAAAAGTATGTAATTAATAGAAATATTTTTAATCAAGTTCTTTTATTTCATTATTACCACTAATGAAAAGTATTCTATTTTCCCTATTTGAATTATTAGGAAAATTGAAAGGAATGTGAGAAAATTAAAAGTGACATGGAATGTTTTCTGCAAAATTAGAAGGATGGTGCATAGCACATACATTTTAATTATCATACTAATCATTTCAAAAGTGTTATTTTTTTTTTCGTTATGTGGAACCAAAAACAAAATGTGTTTCCTTATTGAATTGGAAAATTAGAATTAGCAATGTAATATCAGTCTTTACCTATTTACGTGCTAAATAATACAAGCACTTTATAAAGAGCCTCAAAGTGATAAAAGAAACTGAAATGGCACAAAATATATGACTCTTCATGAGGAAGAAAAAAATGCAGACCTAAGGTGTTGTCCTTATTAGTTGCAGAATTGATAAGCTCCAAGCCATAGCCCTTAAAGAATGAAGGAACATATAGTTTAGATAATTAATACGTTCTTCAAAAGTGTCGATACTAATTTCAGTCCCATTGAAGTCAGAAAAAGGGGTGTGTGCGTGTTTTATTGAACTGTGTGGACAAGACTTGTCTCAAATTCACCATGGACTAGTTTTGTGATATTCCCAGCTGCTAGTGTTCTAGGACCTGTCCTTAGACTTCCTGAGACCAAGTTTGCAGAAAGGGTTTTGGCGAGGGAAAGTGGTGTATAAATAGATGTTTCTACCATAAAAGCATTTTAAAGCTATAGATGAAAGCACAGCTTGACCAAGTGAACATTAACAATTCACATTCTCCCTTAGAAGAAGAGTGAATTCACTCTTGGCCTAAGATCCATTATACCTTTAGACTTAGACCACAGCCTATAACATTTCACCGCTAAGACTGTTGCAAAGTAGAAGAGGGAAGGGGGCCTTTCAAATTATTACTGAACTCTCTGCAGCTATACTTTCAACAAACCAAAGAGCTATACAGCACTCTCTTCCTCCTGTGTTTCAGCCTCCTCCTATTAAGGTAAGCACACGTTGTCTTTTTGACAAACTTTCTAACATCCATGAGAAAATGAGGAACCAGCCCAGGCATATCAGCACACTAGAGGTGCCTATAGTGTGATTGGAGCACTCAGCACCCCCTTCCACCTCCACGGTACCCCCAGTCTTCTCCACTAGTCTCTTATGTATCCAACCTTAATTTGGCTGTTGTAGATTGCCCCTTAAAAAATCGACTAAAAGTGGCCTTAAGAGAGGGCAGTTCTTAAATCTTTAATACGATGTCATCAGTGACTTTATCATTATTTTCCTCAGTAACTAAAGATCCCAGAGTACCTAGGGAAAAGAAAGTGCTGAAAATAGAAGTAAGAAAAGCCATAAAGGTCTGAGAAATAAGTGGTATCAGGCTCAGAAGACAGACTTGGCTGACTTCTCAGTGTTGCTAGGGGCCGACCCCTGGAGGCTGTAATTGGAGTGTAAAGGTGATCTCTATGCTGTCTGACTTCACTCTCATAAGAATATTCCCTACCCCAGCTAAAGTAAACCCAGAGGCTTCATAAAATCATTGAAAAAGAATCTAACATACCAAATGTCTGAGGGTGGGGGGAGGCAACTGCAATCAATTATCCTGTCATACATAAAAATAGAAAGGAAACAAAAATTTCTCCAGATAGTTCACTATTTATAGTGCTCTGAATGGATGTCAGAACCGACATAGCACCAATCCCCCCTCTCCTGGACTCTCATATTTCTCTAATTCCTTTCTAGTTTCTCTTATGTTCCTTATCTTTTATTTGCTGATTTTCATTCTAATTGCAATTTGCTCTGTTGTCTGCTTGAAACTAAAAATACTTTAAATTTGCCAGAATCACTTTATTGGATATAATATTGCTTGTGTACTTGACAAAAACAAATATTTTCCAGTTAAAGTATAGCTATTAGTTCAACCTTGTTACCTGTGTTGTTCAAATCTTCTGTATTCTTACTGTTCTCATCTTTTTCTGGAGGTTGGGGAAGGAACAGGGTGTACTACTTGATGTTACCAAAGGAGGTGTGTTTAATTCTTCAACTCTGATAGTGGATTGTAAATATTTCCTTGTGTTTCTGTCAATTATCACCTTATATATTTTAAAGCTATGTTATTTAAGTGTATATATACATATATGCACATTTATATTTACATAATATTTATACATTAGTTTAATATTTTATCATTCTGTTGTTACCTTAATACTGACATAACTTTTTGGGGTTTACTATTTGAAAATTATACATTATCTCCTTTTTATATTTGTTCTCTCTTCTCTGTCTTTATATTATAAATTAGTTTAAAAAACAACTTGTCAATTAATTTTCTTTTTATCTACTTTGTCAGTATTTGTCTTTTAGTTAACAAGATCAATCTACATACACTTAATTTGTGTATGGATTAATTTGAGCTATCTTAGTTTGTGCTTTATATTTGTCCCACTTGTTCTGTTTCTTCTTTTTCTCCTCTGTTTTTTATTGCCTTTATTATCAATTTCCTTCTTTTTTCTACCCACTCCTGATTTGAAATGTATACATTTTATTTCTGTTCTTCTATTAGTTTCTCCAGAAATTTAAACATATGTGCTAAACAAGTGCTAATATTAATCAGTATCTTCACACCTCAGTCAAAAACTACAAAGTACTTTATCTCCAATCATGTCTACCCTACTCTGGCTGATGAGCCATTATTACTTGTTTTGGACATTAACTGTATTGTTGTTGTTGTTTAATCCAAGACTTTAGACATTATTATTTTTACCACCATGGAAATTTTATTAGTTTGGCCTACTCCTTTTCAGCAGAGAAGGCAGAATGGGACCATTAACATAGAAATTAGATCATGTCCTTCTGCTCAGAACCCTCCAGCGACTTCTAATCTTACCCACACTAAAGCCTAAATTCTCACAATCTTTTATAGCCTCTCACTCTGCTGTAACTTCTGTAGCCTCCTTGCTGTTCCCAGCTCCTGCTTCGCGGTTTTGCACTCGCTATTCTTTCTGCCTAAAATGGTTTTCTCCAAAATTGGTGCATGGCTCTCTTTCTCACTTCCTTGGGTTCTTTACTCAATGTTACTTTTCAGTGAAGTATTCTCTGACCATTCTTTTCAAAATGGCAACCCCTAAACCTCCCCATCTTTTCCTGCTAATTTTTCTCCGTAGAACTTACGATCACACTTGTGTGCTCACCAAGATCTCACACAGGCTCACCAGGACAACTGTGTATCTCTTCCCCTGTGACATAGTCAGCAGTTGGAAATTTGGCATGGAGGTAGCATTTATACCGCAGAAATTGGCAAATGTACAGATGCAGGCTTTTTTTTCCCCCTAAAGAGCCAGTTAGTAAAGGTTTAACAACATACTACTACTACTACTGAATATACCGTATATATTTAGTTATTCATGTTGGTTTGTGACTTTGGCTACTAAAATATAAGCTCCATGAGGGTAAGATTTTCTCATCTGTTCTGTTCACTGAGGTATTCCCTTAATTGTGCCTGGGTCAGTATATACTTGTTGAATGAATGAATCTCATTCTTCTTGAAGCACATCCTTTAGAACTTCTTTTAAGTCAATTTATTTAGATTTAGAGTTGATTCATGGTAAACGCTCTCAGATATTTTTATGGAATGTAAATGCCTTTATTCAGCCTCATCTTTGAAAAATAGTTTTCTTGAGTTTATAATGCTTAGTTAACAGTTCCTTCATATTTGACGGAACTCAAATATGAGTTCATCCTAGGAACTCATGGCTCATCCTAGGAAGATTAGGGATCCCTAGAAGTCACCTGAATGCATATGCTAGTGGAATATGTCAGAATCCACTGGTCCCTAATTATTTTACAATTGTCAAAAACTTAGGCAATTTGGGACTGTTCTTATGAATGTATATGAAGTATTTCTTTCTTTTTTAGTTTGGTGGAAAACATTTATAAGTTTGATATAATGTGATTTATCATATACAGGAAAATATATCACTCTCAACATTATTATCGAACTCTAATAGCCATAGTGTGCTAGCAGTTAGACAAATAATTATCTGGAAATAGTTTTTGGCAATACTTTAACATAAGGAAATAAGATAATAGTTTAGGCAAAGGGAAAAACTATTTCATATCCATTATCAACATACACTTAATACATTTTGTTAAACTTGTTAAATTGTGAGATTGAATATATTTCTATTACTATTAATATTAAGGAGTTATTTGTTGCCCACTAACATTCTAAAGCAATGAGTTCTAAATCATTTAAAGGAGACAAATACTATTGCTGAACACCACATGAATGTATAAACAGAATATTGGTGACTAGTTACATTTTTAAAGGCCTGATACCACGAGTCCTTTCCAAGCATGACAAAGAGCAGAGCCATCATACATGGTACTAGAGCTCAACTGGGCAATGGCAGCTCCACACACTAGACCAGCAGATTAGAAGGTAAAATCTCTGAGTAAAGACCTAGATTCTGGAGAGATTCAATTCAGTTCAGAAAATTATTAACATCTATTCTGTCAAAGTGCTGTGATAGGGATTTCAAGGGCAACATTGATGAATAGTGAAAGAAACATTCTTTTATAAAGGAAGTAAGAAAACAAAGAAGATTTTGCTATTTGCCAGTTACTGGGTTGTGTCCTTCTCTGGACTGAGAGTTGAGTTATTAGAGTTTTAATTTTTTTAATATTCCATAATTCTAAGAAGTAAATCAAAATATAAAGGGATCTTCTTTTGTATTTCTGTGATGATGGCTTATAATGTTAGGCCTATGAAAGATGTAGTTATTTTATAATGATTTGCTTAGGGTACTTCTCTACTCCCCAGACAGGTAATACCTGTTGAGTTCATACGTTGTTTTAAGTATTTTACACTTGTTGTCATTTCACACTCACAAAAATCCTATAAAACAATGACTATAAGTACCATCACTTTATATGAAGAAACAGATTCATATATTATGACCAACTTGCCTAAGATCTTACAATTAGCAAGTGGCAGTTCCAGAATACAAAATGCAGGTCTACCCGGCTCCAAAGGCTGAGCTTTTCCACTTCGTGTTGCTTCCCAGCTGTGTCCTAACACAGTACTGATGTCCATATCAAATCCTTCCTTCCAAATTCTACTTTATAGTAAATTACATCCATGACAAGTCTGTTATAGCCTAATGGCCCATATCTGAAACTTTGCTGTGGATTTAATTATAAATGTGGAACAAAACTTAGTATCAACCACTTCTTGGAAGGCCTTGGCCTTTATAACTGCAATAATATGGATAAGGTAGAATTTACTTTAAGATTTGAGTTAACAGTATCTTCTTTCTAGGTATTTTTGCCTGCAATTCTGGTAACTGTTATCAGTTTAGCAGTTTATAGTGAATTAGGGTGGCATAGTGACAGATATTTTTGGTACTAGATTAATTAAATAACAGAAATTGTCCATAATTTAGATAATTTAACTTTTTCTATCTGTATGTACTCAGATTTTACAGTCCCTATAATGTTTTAGTATGCTTTACACAGGCCTTTTAGTGTTTTTTTAAGTGCACAAAAGAAAAAAGAAAAGAAAAGATGAAGAAAATTCTGGTATATTGTCTCAGTCTCTGAGAAACATGAACCAATAGCTAAAGCACTTTTTTTATTCTTAACTTTTATAGGCCATTTCTGCATAATGCAACTGTAGCCTGGGATACTAAAGAGATTTTAAAATCATAATGTTGATATAAAATAAATTATTAGATATACTTGACAATTTATGGACTGTTTATAGACAAAGGAAATGTCATCAACTTATTTTATTAAACTTCTAAGTGGACTAAATTTTTAAGAGTATTAAAATTTACTGATTTGGTTAATGTTGGAATTTTACCTTAAAATATTAGGTACTTTTTCATTTTCATCTTAAATTATAATGGTTATAAATAATATTAGTAATTAATTACACCAATTACTAAAAATCTGTGTATTTGTTTTCTATTGCTGCTGTAATGAATTACCACCAACTTTGTGGCATAAAACAATCCCCATTTATTATTTTATAGTTCTGAAAGCCAGAGGTCCAACATGGGTCTCATTGGGCTAAGTATAAGATGTGGGCAGGGCAGTGGTCCTTTCTGGAGGCCCTGGGAAAGAATCCCTTGTCTCACCTTTTCCATC
Source organism: Felis catus (assembly GCF_018350175.1). NCBI lineage: Eukaryota > Metazoa > Chordata > Mammalia > Carnivora > Felidae > Felis > Felis catus. Next base: position 105,388,065 of record NC_058371.1, on the reverse strand, counting down.
TTCTATAGTCCACCCGCACTCCTTGGCTCATGTTCCCTTCCTTCATCTTCAAAGTAAGCAGTGTTCTATCTCTCTGCATTTCCTTCATAGCCACATGTCCCTCTGGCTAAAACCAGGAAGGTTTTCCACTTTTAAGGACCCATGTGATTAGATTGGCCCATCCAGATAATCCCCATCTCAAGATTCATCTGCAGAATCCTTCTCACCAAAAAAAAAAGTAACATATTTACAGGCTCCAGGAATTAGGACTCAGACATCTTGGTGAGGGAGAGGAGAGGTTTTTTTCTGCTACCACAAGTTATGCTCTTCATGTAATCATGCCAGTAATTCTTATAGCTACTCAGTCCCCCAACTGATTTTACTACTGTTCTCACTGGGACATGAAATTTTCATGACATATATATAATCAAATAATTCATTTAGCTCTCTGAGCCAATAGTAATTAATTGAGGACAATTAAATTATTGTGTTTTTAAACTCATCATATCCCTTACACTCTAAAAGTTAACATGGGAGAACAAATAACCCTTTCTTCATTTGGGTAGTTTAAGAAATTTAGCTCCCAAAGATTGCTCAGTAGGAGCCAGTTCGGTGACTAGCATCAATTTACTACTTTTTTCTAGAAGTGCATCCATTATTAGACTAATTAAAAAACAAATTTAAAAGTCATAAGGACTACCACACAGTTACTAAAGCACTGGTCACCTGTTTCATTATGCTTTTTATTTTTTTCTCTTTTCATTTTATCTTATCTTACATTCACCTCAGATTTAGTACTTTTATTTTATCAGCCTTTCTCTCTTTGGAATCCCTACCCTAATTACCCTAATCCAAAAACCATGGAGATCTATTGCATGTGTTTATCCCTTCTCCCTTTTGCTACCCTGCTTTGATTCTCTGGTGTTTGGATTTGTATAGCATTGCTTCTTTTCTCCCAATTTAGACTTACATATTTATTTTTACGTAACTTTCTGTCTCTATTTTTCTTTCTCCAAACTATATATACTGAGTAGGAATAGCTTTCCAAAAAAAGAAAAAGAAAAAAAGAAGAAACATTGTTTGTAGAGATTAAACCAGCTGGTTGGGGCATTAAATCATCTATCCAAAAAAGAGCAGGGGAGGGGGGGGGGTTCTTCACTATCTTTATCTTGAATGAAATAATCTAATACACCAAAACAACAGATAGCAGAGCCATTCCTTTGTTAGGAATCCTAAGGGATAAGGTATTTGAGTTCACCTAGAAAGACAACTTACTTGATACTCTCAAGTAATTGAATTGAGTGGTTTAGACAATAAGCTGTTCAAAGGTTAGAGTTGCTGTCATCAAGATAGTTAATAGCTGTGCCCTGCCAGACATGGATTTCTGACATACTGAAAAAATACCTTTAAGACATTTTGTGTAACATTTTAACAAAAATTATCTGACAATATTTTCAAAACCAAGAAGGTATTACAATGAAAATTCATTTTAACTCGTATATTTCCTTTGCCAAAAATAGTTTAGGTTAATATTCAAAAGATTTTTGCATAATTTGCTAATCTGCTATAGAAATGTAATAAGCATTTAAAGGGAGTAAAAGAGAGAAAACACTTTCCCAAACTTTATTATTTCTTATCTGATATAGGGCATTGTCAGTGATCTGACTGAGGGACAAATGAACAATGAAAAAGGAAATCTGTAATTTTCAATCTTGTTAGAACTTCCTTATTGATGCTAGATCTTCAAAATCATTGTCACTTGCAACTTCACAAAAACTAATTTGTATTCAGTCGTCATTCTCAGAGAAGACCCAGTTGTTCATTGTACTCAAAAAAGTTCTGTTTCCCTAAATGGGATCAGTCTCTGATGGATGCCAGTGTCAGGAGGCTGTTCATCATCCTTTGGGATAATTCAGAGCAGAAGCAGAGGCCTAGCGTTCAATGCTGTGTACTTAGAAATTGACACAATGTCAATGCAACATCCCCAAGAACAAGGAGAGCCTAGGAAGATAATTAACTGCACATCTTTATTTTTAGGCCAGCAACAGTTTTCAGGCTATTTTAACTGAAAGTCTCTAAGGAGCAAAATCATTATTGGACTAACCCTTCAAGTCACCCACATATTGTCATATGTGGCATACTCCAATCCATATTCAACAGTTTGTATTTTTATTGTTGATGAGCCTAAAATACAGGTGTATTTAAAGTCATCGGTGATTAGTCAAGTTGTAATTTACAAATGAATAAAAATCAGGGTGCTACAGTATTTGTTTTAAAGAAACAATCCAAGAATTTACCATTAGTTGCATCTTAAACAGTCAGAGATGTTTAGATGTATTTATTCACTTATCAAGATGAGACTATTTTCATGAGTTCCTAATTCACAGAAAGACAAAATAATCATTTCAAAATGCTTGTTTAAAAAATGCAGATTTCCCATGGGGCGCCTGGGTGGCTCAGTCATTGAGCATCTGATTCTTGATTTTGGCTCAGGTCATGATCCCAGGATCGTGGGATCAAGCCCTGCATCCAGCTCTACACTGAGCATAGAGCCTGCTTGAGATTCTCTCTTACTCTCCTCTGCCCCTCTCCCCTGCTCATGCTCTCTCTCTCAAATAAAAAAATTTTAATGCATATTTTCCAATCCTACACTCATAGATTTTGACTTGGTAGATCTAGGGAGAGCCCAGGAATGGGTATATTTAGTATGCCTATCTAGATGATTCAAATGCAGTTGATAAACATGCCCATTTGGGGAAATACTGATTTAAATAAACTGGATTCAATATTATTGCCAAAATACAAAGACATGGGTCCTATTACCTTTCTCTGTAGAGAAAATGATTTTATATAAAAAATATTTAATTCTACATATATATGCAAATATTTAATGGAATGAGATCATAACAGAATTAGAATTAATAGTTTTGTGACTAATTTCAACTTGATGCCAGAAGAATTCTTATTTTCACTTATTTTTTAGCCATACCATACAGTAAGACTGCATGACAATATTTTAGCAAATGTGTATACATGTGAAACTTCTTGTGCAGATAGAGTAGATTCTACATGAAGGCACAGAAGCAGAGGATTTGAGGAAATGATTCCAACAAATAGATGGCTTAGTATGAGCTAGTAAGAAGACTAATGGATAATTTTAACAAAGTAAAGTAATTAAAGATGCATTGCTTCTGTGATCTTTCAGGAACTTGAATATCAGGTCAGTCAGAAGAAAGACTCCAGAGGTAAAGAGGTCCCTGAGCAGGAGGTTTAAGAACTAGGATAGGGAAGTGGTATTTGGGGGGGAGCAAAAGAACAGGGAGGAAAGAAGGACCAGGGCAGGGAGGGGGGATGTGTGGGAGGAGGGGGAGAATGAGAAGGAAGTGTGGGATATATCCTTTTAAGTGTAACTGAATGTGCTTATAATGTGATATCAAAGAAATCACAAAGTTTTGGCTTGAATTATAGGTAGGACAGAGGTACCCCAGCTTGAATTATAGGTAGGATACAGGTTCCCCCAAAAATTGTTAACAAGGGGAATTTTTTTTAATGAAGAAAAGAAATTTTGTGTTAGGAAGCTCTAAACATTTGTCTCCAAGAAACTACAATTAGAGGGGGCTAGGTTTGTTTGTTTTGTCCAAAATGAAAATAAATTTTCATTGTTTTCAAATATGTAAAATAATACATGCACTTTTTTCATTAATTTATTATTATTTTATTTTATTTCATTAATTTAAAAAATTTTAGATTTATGTAATTATGACAGTGTTAAGATCATATATGATCATATATGTTTATTGCCCATTTGTTTTTCTCTTTTAAGAATTTCCCTTTGTCCATTTTTCCATTAGGATGTTAATTGTTGTTATTGATCTATACAATACTATCTTTTCACAAAGAAAAAGACATGTACCAGTTGGAGGTGATGGTCTCTGCACTTTATTCCCCCCCAATTTAACATGTCAGAAATTATTTTCATTCATTTAATTAAAGTGAGGATTTACTTTCCTTATGCTTACAGTCTCTGTAGTCAGTTATCATTTTCCCTTTTATTTCACAGTCCATGAATAGAACAGTATGTTTCTAATTTGATATATAACCTTCATGTATCAATATTCCCAGAAAACCTCATGAAAATTCTTATAATTAAATTAAAAGAAACTTGGGGCACCTGGCTGTCTCCGTCAGTAGAGCATGAGACTCTTGATCTCAGGGTCATGAAGTCATGAGTTCGAGCCCCATATTGGGCATAGAGTTTACTTAAAAAATAAAATAAAATAAAGGGGCACCTGGGTGGCTCAGTTGGTTAAGCATCTGACTTCAGCTCAGGTCATGATCTCACGGTTCGTGGGTTTGAACCTCTTGTGGGGCTCTGTGCTGACAGCTCAGAGCCTGTAGCCTGCTTAGTCTCCCTCTCTGCCTGCCTCTCTTTTTCTCTCTCTCTTTCTGTCTCTCAAAAATAAACATTAAAAAAATTAAAAATAAAATATTTTTAAATAAATTAAAAGAACCTCATTCATAGATAGGGAGAATGCATATGCAACCTCTTTCAGAAGATACCAAGTCACAGCACCCCACACACTGTCCCTGCAGTGACTGGCTCACTGACATGTAACAACTCAGAACCTCATTCTGCCCTATAAAGATGGGAATGGAAAAAATGCACCACGTTAGTCAGAGAGCCATTGTGAGAATGCAGTGAACCTATGAATGTGGAAACGTTACAAATTATAAATTATTATTTCTGGGCTTAGTTTCTTTTTCTGAGATAAGGGAGTTGGATTTAATCATTTCTAAGGTTTCTACAAGTTCTAACTATGAATGTCTTTAAAGCACTACTAAGTTCCCAGCACCAACTAATCTGAACAGAGTAACTGTATAGTGAAATAGGGTGAGCAGAACATCCTTTTCCTGAGACTAGAATTCCACCATCGGCCCACCTGGTATGCTTTGCCTGACAGCTCTAATGAAGGGCATGTTGTGAGAAGGTGTGGGTGAGCTTTCTGACTTCAGCACGTCAGATGAGGGATATAATTCCAAGACACTCCGGTTTCCCTAAATAACCTACTATCCATCTATAACATAACTTATTAAATATCTAAAAGATCTTTATGTAATTATTTTCTACCATTTGTTGTTGCGATGCATCCCATAAGCTTACTTTTAATTTGAAATAAATTTCCCAGTCCCTAGCTCTTCCAAAATCTCTGATCATTTTGTTCTACCCTCAAACATTTCTAGACCTCAATCACTCTTCTCTTGGCTTTCACATTTTTATAGACTGAAAAGCTCGCTGTCATTTCTGATTATTTCTGATTATTTACTTTTCCTTGCCAGTTACATAGCTGAGCATAATATGTTTGCCGAAAAGAACATGGGAGCTAAAGTCAGGTAGATCAACCTGAGTCCAGATCTTAACTCTGCCCTCTCTAGTGGAGTAACTCTGGGCAATTTTCTTAACCTCTCTCACTATCAGTTTCCATATTTGTAAAATGAGAACAATACCAACTTCGTAGCATGTGTGTTACCTGTGAGAGTTACTGTGGCTGTCAAATACTTAGTTCCAATATGCCCTAAGTAAATTTAAGCAGTTCATATTATAAACATACCATGAACTGGGAGAGAATATTTGAGCAGCACTCTGGAAAGAGTTCCAACATGAGTAAAACTAGTTCTTCTAAATAACGTTGAGGTATAAGAAAATGAGACCATTTGGCTCATCTACTCCAAAAATATTAATAGGTGTCTACTATGTGCCAGGCATTCTTGCAGGAGCTGGTGATATAGTGGTGGCCCAAACAGACAAGTTCACTGCCAGCATACACCTTACCTCTCTGATGAGAATAAACAGACAATAAACATATAAATGAGTGAACAAATAAAATAATCTTGGGTAGAGATGAGAGAGCTCTGAAAACCATGACTCACATTCAGTGAGGTTAAGAGTGGTGGAAGGTGCTGGGGGTAGGCACAGGGGAGTTCTGATTTGGAGAAGCTGGATAGGAAAATCCTCTCTGATGTGACATTTGAGCTGAGACTTCAAAGAGACCAGCCTACCATGAATACAAAGATCTGGCGTAAAAGAGTTCCATGCAAAGGGACTCTATGGAACAAGCTTAGTGTGGTTAAGGGAGAGAAAAGGGAGGCCAGCATGAATGGAGCACAGTGGATGTGAAAGAGCCTAAGGTGAGATTAGTTCAGAAAGGCAGGCAGGGAGAAACTGTATGGGGTCTGGTAGACCATGGAGAGGAGTTCGGATTTTATCTAATTTCAAGGAGCAGCCATCGGAGATCTTTGGCAAAGTAGTGATCAGGTCTGATTTACATTAAAAAAAAAAATCATACTGGCTATCATATGGAGAATGGACTATAGAGAAAATGGAAGGTGAGCCCCCCAGGTAAGTGGCCATTATAGGCCAGCTAAGTACTGATGGTGCTAAGAAAGATGGTGAGAAGGTAACAGGTTTGAGACATATTTTTGAGGTACAGCTGGAAGCACTTGCTAATGGATGGTATGTGAGGAGCTTCAGGAAAGAGTAGAACCAAGGATAACTCTTAAGATTGGCCTGTCAGGGGTGTGTTCCCTGAGTTGGGGAACACAGAAAGGAGAGGAGCATCCTGCCGTGGTTGTGAGAGCATGCACTGTGGACAAAGACTAAGATGTCCCATCTTCACTTACCAGCCTTGGCCAGGCTACTTAGCTTCTGTGCCTCAGTTTCCTTTTATGTAAAACTAGAACCATCATAGTAGTTACCTCCTAGGTGTGCCTGAAGGATTAAATGATTAAATACATGTAAAGTAGTTAGGACAGTGCCTGTCTCATGGTGTTACTTATTATGAAAGGGGGAAAAAAAATCAAGAGTTCTCTTTTACACTTGTTAAGTGTATGATGTCTTTTAGGTGTCCAAGTGGAGATGGGCAGGCAGTTGGGTATGCAAGTCTGGAGTTCAGGGAGAAGTCAGGTGGAAAGATATAAATTGAAAACTCATTAGCATATTGATGGTATTTAAAGCCCTAGCACTGGATGAAATCACCTAGGAAAAGACAGTAGAGAAGAGAATATAAGATGACAAGCCCTGGGGCACTTCATCATTAAGGTCATAGCTGAGATATATTTAGATGTCACAGAAATGGCTGAGACTCCGAATGAATTCTTTATCTCATTCTTTATTTTTAGGGAATGTCCTCTTCCTAAATTAATTCATGAAAGTCTCATTTGAAGTTCTGGATCACAAACTGTCCTCCATTTTACATTTCACATTGTATATATGCTTTTCCATCAGATTATAGGCTCCTCGTGGTAAGATTATGTGGCATTTTTTTATGTCCTTCACTCTGGCTACCACAAAGTAATACGCATAGGTTCCCCCAATAAATGTCACTGGATTAATTAATTAAAGGAGTTATGATGGGGGCACCTGAGTGGCTCAGTGGGTTAAGCATGCAACTGGATTTCACTTCAGGTCGTGATCTCATGGTTCATTAGATCAAGCCCCATGTGGGGTTCTGAAGTGACAGCAAGGAGCCTGCTTGGGATTCTCTCTGTCCCCCTCTGCTTGCCCCCGCCACACATGCACACACTCTCAAAATAAATAAATGAACTTAATATAAAAGAAGTTATGATGAATAATATGAATCCAGGATAATAAATGAATTTATCTTCCTAGAACCTCTCGTTCTCTATCACACAAGGAATAGTTGTATAGTAAAAAGATAAGGCTTCAGACTTGAGCAAACTTGTGCTCAAATCTCAAGTCCACAGAAGTTGTGAGACCTGAACAAGTTGCTTAATCCATCTGAACCTCAGTCTTCTAATCTTTAATGTAGGCACGATGATAATATCTACCTCACGAAGTCTGAAGAAGTCTAAATGAGTTTGTGCCTGACATTCATTGGATATTTACATGTTGGCCCCCTTTTATCTCCTACAATTTATAGGGCATCTTATGGAAGTTTTTTATACTTATACATCCATTATTCTCAGTACATGTCACAATCATGTAGATTGCATTATCTGTAGATATAAAAGTGCATTGAATTCTAAAATGTGCTGTTTAGTTTTTCACAAATTTACTTATTTCTAAATTAAAATGTCTGTATGACAAGATCTTTTACATATAACAGGAGGGATTTGTTACATGTGTAGTAATTTGTTGCTCTTATACAGACTTAGTAAGATCCAGAGGCAAGGGCTGTTATGGTCTCATTATTTCCTGCCCCCCAGAGGACGAACTGTGTTAATTAAGTACATTTAAAAGAAGAAAATGCCGCTTTGTTATATCCCCATTAAGACACTATTTCTTTACTTACTGATACTTGTTACAGTTTATTAACTGTGAATTATACCTCACAGTAAATTAACCCTTCTTTCTCCACCCAATTTGCCAGATGCATATAGTTACAAACCAGCTTATTGGCTTTGTAGGAATATAGACATGAAAAACTTTTCCTGCAGTGTTCAGTCTCAGAAGAATTTAAAAGCTTTTGTGAATATAGTACCGATGTTCATTTTCAAGCCAGAAGCAAACATATAAATCATGTGCAGCACAGTGTACCTGTCTTTAGAAAGCTGTTTACAGCCATGTATATTTATTAGTTTTCCATGGTTTCAAGCAATATGCCTTCTACTTTTTTTTCCCATGTACACACACAAATTCCTATCCAAAGCTTCTCTGGTTCATTATAAAGCACAGCCTTTGGGGATGATTTGTTTTCCCGCCTATATCCTTGTGCAGATGCTTTAGATAATACCTTAAATAAACTGGATCTTTTGCTGTCCTTGCATGTTTAATTTTCCTTTTGCCACGTGTTAAGAACTGTGAAGGGTCTGAGATTTCACCCCCACTTGCAAGCTAACAAGTCAGCCTGCCAGTTTCATGGATGATGACAAAAGGTAGTTTATTACTCACAGCAATAGCAGTAGCCAGAGTATCCACATATGAGCTGGTTCTCCAGTCTCAGTTCCTGAAGGGTGATGGGAAGAGTTCCAGATGATTAATATCTGCACAGGCAGTGGGTTGCATAATGGAGAGGAACCCTAATCTAAGGAAATGCATCTTTTATAAGGGGTAGTAAGCTTGCATGGCTTTTGCCCCAGAGGTAGACAGTCTTTTTTTATACTGGAAAGTAAGCAAACTTGCCCTTTGCTCACAAGGAGGACTGTCTCTGTCTTACAAGGTTGTTTGCTCTACAAACAGCTGTGAGAAGACAGTACAAAGCAAAGGCAGTCAGCGCTTCCTCTCACAAGACATGCAGGAATGAACATGAGAGTACTATGGAGAACTGGCTTCCAAAACCACCACAGCTTTTCTTCATGGAATTGTGTTATAGATTATGAATGCTTTCAATATAGGCTTTGAAAGTTAATATGGATTTAGTACTTTGGACATGTAATCCCCAAATCACATAGTCCTCTTGCAAAGGAAGTCCCATATTCCCTTTTTTAAACTAAATTAAAATTCAGTTTTGAGGCACCTGGGTGGCTCAATCAGTTAAGCATCTGACTTCAGCTGAGTTCAGATTTAGCGGTTTGTGAGTTCAAGCCCCGCATCAGGCTCTGTGCTGACAGCTTGGAGTCTGGAGCTTGCTTCAGATTCTTTGTCTCCCTCTCTCTCTGTTCCTCCCCGACTTGCACTCTATCTCTCTCTCAAAAATCCATAAAGATTTAAAAAAAAAACAGTTTTTAACTTCTGCCAAATGTACTTAACCTCTGTGTGCCTCAGTTTCCTCATCTGTAAAGCCAATTAAACAGTAGTCCTAATTCAGTGAGTGGTTGACTAGATTGAGATAATACGAGTAGTTGAATAGGTTACATGAGATCGTCCATCCTTACCGCAAAGCCTAATAAACATTAAATTCCCATTGCTCAATATATGTTAGCTTTAATTAGAATTGGCAATAAATACACTATGATGAGAGTTACTTAAAAAACCCACGTTACTAAACCAACACTATTGGACCCAATTTCAAATATACCTTGCAAGTGCTGGTTTGCCTTTTGTTGCTGTAGGAGCATTCATTGGGAAAGGTAAAGAGAAGAGGAAGTAACATTTGTAAAGACTTATTATGTGTTCTAAGTTGATTACTTGATCTAGTGCTTCCATGGACTATTTCAATCATTCTTCATAACATTCGCATAAAGAGGTGTCATTCTACAAAAAAGTAGACTGAGACACAGACATACCCAAGGTTGTACAGCTTGTAAATGGAAGAGCATTAACCCAACCCTGTCTGACTCTCTGCCTTTTAAATTTTGAACCATTCAATCTTACTTCCCTCAACTATCTGTCTATCTTTCGGGACAGTGATACTCACGATATGTTAGGTCTGAGGTGTACTTGTGTCCCAAATGCCACTGTTTGTACCACAGTCTGTTGCCAGATCTATAGGCTCGATCAACATGTTTTTCTCCCTCGTTTTGAATAGATGATTCCTAGTTTTGGTGACTTTCAGATCTCAGGAAACTTAATGACAGTATGACATCTTTGAAAAATGCAAGTATGATCACTTCTCTGGTATGTTGGCTTTTTCAAGAGCCATTACATTTAACAAATTATAAAAGTAAATTATAGTAAGCCTACAATAGTAACAAAACCCTCATTCAGATAAATCATACAAACTCACTTTTAACTTTAGAAGATAACACTCTTAATGCTACACTAACACAAACGAAGGTGAAAACGTGCCTTTTTTTACTTAGTCCCACAGAAATTTTCTTTCCTATCAACTCGGCACAGAAAATTGATTATATATTCTTTAAAGCAAATAATGTAAAAATCAGGCTGGGGGAAATAATGATTGCTTCTTAACACTGGAATGAAGTTTGCTTAGATTTGCTACAGATAAGATTCTGTATTTTCTAAAAACTTTATTGACAGTAGCAGACCATGTTAGAAGTATTCTGAAATAATGCTTCTAGCTCTCTCAGAAATCCATCACATCAAGAAAACAACAACAACAAAAAGTCTAGTAGAAGAGTTCAAACAACAATCCCAGAACTTCCTGAAGACATTTAGAATTCATATAGAATCTTTAAGCAGCTATGAAGAGAAAACAGTACTAGTGGAAATTATTTTGGTGCTATAATTTAAAGTAAGCATAGAGTCTTTGAAAATAATAAATTTATATTATAGGGAAAGCCAATAAACCAACATAATCTGCAGAGTAATAGTGCATGAAAAAGTATTGCAATCCTTTGTTGATTCAACACTGTTGAATCCAGGCTCCTTGCTCATGTTGATCACACTTGGGTATAATTAACAGTTTCATATATGCTCCGCCCTTTTTTTGTTTTTGTTCTTGTTTTTTGCTCTGACCCCCTTTAAAATTTTTAGCGGGAAAAAACCCAACAGATATATAAGAATAGGATCAGGAGAAAACCAGAACACAAAGCCATGAAATGAAGAATTTCACTCTGTCAACCTGGTCAGTTTTCCCTGGGAGTTCAATTACTGCATTGGCTTTTATCTGTTCCACTGAGCATTTACTGAGAACATTGGCTATTATGAACTACCACCTAGATACTTGGCCTTTTTGTTACTTCATGTTTATCTGAAACCATTTCAAGGATTTCAATAGAGATTTTTTTTTCTGTTCCATATCACTACCATTTGCAGGAAAGTTTCGTTATTTTACTTAAATGTGATAGGCACTTTATTTTCTCAGAAACATACTTCTCCACTCCTCCACTGTGTCTATTTCTAAAAATTTCTGTGACTTCCTCATAACTTTCTCATACCCATAACCCTTTTGTCCCTTTACTACAGTGTACTTAATACTTCAGTTTATCATCTTGAAATCAAGTCTCATTCCTAGAACTTGTTTAAACTCTGGGCTGTTTTTTTTAATATACAAGTAGTTTTGGAAATTTCTCTTTGCACTGAGCTATGAAATAAGGAGGAGGATTCAAATAATGTAGTAAAATCTTTTCAAAGTTTTCCTTTGATTCATTGATATAATCCTGAGATTCTCATGTATGCATCTCCCTAGAAACCCTCATTTTTAGTTTTTTTCAGTACCCCTAACATCTTAAAATTTAGTCATTCAGACACCACCCACCCGCCCTCTGACACCTTCTTCCTGATTGAAAGAGGCATTTATGTATATGAGTCACCTCCTGCCAGCTTCACAGGAATTACATAAAAGCAATCTGCCAACCAGGTTGGCCTAAGGACAGAAAATCACATTTAGTGTCAACTTGAAAGTCATTGTTGCTTGTGGAGAATCACAATAGGGTACTTTTAAGGCCTTAACTCAGGATATCAAGCCTTAATCTACACTCTCTACTGTAAATGAGTGAAGTTATATATGCTGTAGTTTCATCAGTTTGGCTTAGCTTCCTGGCCTAATAATACTAACTCCATTTTAAATGCTTTAAATGCTTTTTTTTAAACAGAAGAATATAAGGTTAATTCATACCCACAAAAAAAAATTGTGTGTGTGTGTGTGTGTGTGTATAATATGTAATGTGTGTATATATATATATATATATATATATATATATATATACACACAAAAGATTTTATGTAGAGAGAGAGAATATAGATTAAGAAATAAACAATATAAGTAAGACACATTATCTTTCGGCACTAATACAAAAATGTTAGTATGAAAAGATTTAAAAGGCATGGTTTGTGGGCAGGAAAGCTGTTTTATATTCTTTAAAAAAAGAATTGAAAGACTTATCTATATCAGATATTATACTTGGAAAGTATATTAGTCAAGATATTTTTAGTTTTCTTGTTTCTAGACAAGACAGCTTAGACCATATGGAGATACGGTTTAAATCCCCTCTTCTGCCTCTTATTTACTGTGTGGATTTAAGCAAGTCATTTAACCTATCTAAGCTTCAATTTCCTGAAATGGAAAGTGGCATCAGTAGTGTAGGCCCTGCCTCCCTTGTGTTGTGAGGATCAGATGAGATGATCTGTGAAAGCTTTTTGCAAACTGTAAGCAATAATACAAATGTAAAGTGACATTATTTTTATCTCAAAATCAGAATTACAGTATTCTAGGATTGTCATCATTCTCTTGGTAACACAAAATATAGTGTTCCATTAAAGCACATGTGCATGCTTGGAGGGCCAGTGCACCATTTCTCCTAGATCCTCTGTAGCTCCTGCCTTTCTCCTGGGACCCCTGGAGTTGGCTGCTGTTGTGCAAGATTACTAGGAAGGCTTAGGAAGTCATAATTCTTTCTACCTGATAAAGAGAATTCTAGAAAGTCTTTTGTATTCCATATTCCCTTCCCTTTTTTACCACCAGTCCCCCACTCATGAGAGTCCCCCACTCATAGATTCATGGAACTGTCACTCTGCCATAATATCTCACAGTGGTAGGGTTTCACTCAGCCATGAATAGCCCTGATGGGTTCTATCCTCGGAATTCAGTGCCACCCATTAGAATTGGAACTTTGGTTGCCAACCCATACTTGGCCTGTATGATTGGGTGGGGGCGGGTAGAGATAAGAGAATGTGTCTCTGAAAGGCATAAGTTATTGTCTTTCTGAGAAAAATTACTGTAAAAAAATTTTTAGTATTTATTTATTTTTTAGAGAGAGAGAGAGACTGAGTGTAAGCAAGCAGGGGAGGAGCAGAGGGAGAGGGAGACACAGAATCCAAAGCAGGCCCCAGGCTCTGAGCTGTCAGCACAGAGCCAGACACGGGGTTCAAACCCACAAACCGCAAGATCATGACCCGAGCAGAAGTCGGACATTTAACCAACTGAGCCACCCAGGCGCCCCTAAAGATTACATTTTTTAAAATTATTTTTAAGTTTGTGTATTTAGTTTGAGAGAGAGAGATAGAGAGAGAGAGAGAGAGAGAGAGAGAGAGAGAGAGAGAATACTCAAGCAGAAGAGGGGCAGAGAGAACAGACAGAATTCCAAGCAGGCCCCACCCGCCATCAGTGCAGAGCCCAATGCAGGGCTTGAACTCATGAACTGTGAAATCATGACCTGAGCCAGGGTCAAGAGTCGGATGCTTAATCGACTGTGCCACCCAGGCACCCCTAAGAAAGTTTACTTTTTAAGGATTCTTTTCCAATTTGTATAGCAGAATCTCTATGTTACAAAGAACAACACACAGAGGACAATAAAAGTGTGCATACTTAAGGCCAAATAGAGACTTACTACACTTCTCCCAAGACACAATTCCAAGTTCTGAAACCTAGACCTTAATGCAAGGCAGGCTGACCTTAACAGTGGTGTACTAGGATAGGATTCCCCAAGTAGAACCTGTAGGAGATTGTTAGATACAATTGGAATATGGGATGTTGTCAGGCACTGGGAAACTCACTCTACTGTAGGGATGTTAGAGAATTATAGTGTTACATCCCTTTTGTCCTTTCTTTGGTTTCAGTTCCCACCTTGCCCAGAGTAAAATTGAAAATAAGCAGAACAGTGGGCAAAAACCTTAGTCACCAGGTGGCTTTTCTGTGAAAGTACCAAAGAAATGACAGACATCTAAGTAAGCCCCAGTGATATCCAGTCTAAAAAGTACTGAGAATAAAAATAATGGCAATAAGTGAATTAAAAATAATATTTTAAATTATTCCTTATCAAAACAATGACTATTCAGAATTTGAGGAAGCAGATTTTTAAGGTTATCAGCAGTTACTAAAACCATGGTCAAAACAGAGTATGAGTTTTTCCCTGTGTTGGTCTTAAGGTATTTAAATGTGAATAACAAGCAAGCTAACACAGAATATAAATAAATATAAAACTCAAAAGTATCTAAACTGAGTGAATATTATTCTTCTCAGCTAACTCAAGTTAGGAGTGGCCAGGGTCTGACTGCTCCAGCTCACGTACTAAGATGCCTGAAGAAATAACACGCCTACTATCAGTCTCCTTAGTTCCTTTACAGTTTCCTGGAGTGTCAATTTTACACAATCTGGAGTAACAAGCTTCAAAAACAAAGAAATTGCGATTCGGTTTTTGTTAATTTTGTATAACTTTATTAATCTCTCTCTGAAATGTTTGCATTCAAATTAACACAAGATTCTACCTCTGTTTTCAAAGAGAGCCTTTCAGAAACCTACTTTTAAAATCCACTGTGCATATTTTCATTCATATTTTCTTTAAAATTTTTTTTAACATTTATTTATTCCTGAGACAGAGACAGAGCGTGAACAGGGGAGGGGCAGAGAGAGAGGGAGACACAGAATCTGAAACAGGCTCCAGGCTCTGAGCTGTCAGCACAGAGCCCGACGCGGGGCTTGAACCCATGGGCTGTGAGATCATGACCTGAGCCAAAGTTGGACGCCCAACTGACTGAGCCACCCAGGCGCCCAATTCATATTTTCAAACAGAGTCATAAAGAACAAAGGTGACTTCCTTGACACTTCAGTTGTGTCTTAGTTGAGAAGTTTAGGTATTAACTCACAGTCTCTAGGTCCAGGCTGTGCTGGCTCTCTGATAGTTGCCTCTGTTATGATGTTATTCTTATATTCCACGTAAAACAAAGAGGGAGTACAGGTCACTGTAGATCAGTTCAACAAAGGCAGTTGATTTTCATAAGTTCAGAGAATAATAAGTTTCACTCTTATTTGGAATTTATAATATTAGAACAATTTGTGGGGAAATAAAAATTTTTAAAGCTTTTTGAAAGTTTTTAATCAATCATGTAGAAACAAATCAAATACTCTGATTAGCAAGTCCTTTCTTCCATAGTAATGGGGTATATATGATATATTTTAGTGACGTGCAGACAATAATGTAGAATATATGGGACCTAGGCAATTCTATGACTGATTATATTTTAATTTTAGCTTTATATTTATAAAGGAAAAAAATTTCCCATTAGGGAACTGAATAGATAGATGTTGCCCTGGACTCCTGGAGTAGTAAGAGGATTCCCATCTAGGTCATTGATTTGCATCTGAACTGGGTCACTGAGTACAAACAACTGTTTGGTGACCTAAATCACATAAAATAACCTCAATAAAGCTGCAAGAAAAAGAGAGTAAATAATAGCATCTTTTCCCAGTTTTAGAATCAACTTACCAATTATAATTCAAAATTTAAATCAAGCCTCAGATTTATTATTAGAAGAGATGCTGAAAATAGTCTGAAGTCACAATGTTAGCAAATGTGATCTTAGATATTCTGTTTAATGATTTCAAAGACTAAAGCACTGAAGTTTCTATTCTGTGCTTTGCCTGTATACGTGTGAAGCCCACATGCCAATTACACATCAGCATCTGGTGAGTATTTCCACCTTCTTTTCAAACAGGAGGCCCACAATAGAACATTTTAAAACAAGTGATATATTTAAGAATAAATAGGGTTTCACATAACTAGGAGCTCATTATTGATCCTGAACAATGAAGAGTAAGACATAAACTTTGAGAACAAGGTGGAAGCAGAGTGATAAGTACGGGGAAAAAATCTAGTCAAAAAAGAAGAGATAGGGGTGCCTTGGTGGCTCAGTTGGTGGAGCATCAGACTTCAGCTCAGGTCATGATCTCACCGTTTGTGGGTCCGAACCCCGCATCGGGCTCTGTGCTGAAAGTTTGGAGCCTGGAGCCTGCTTCAGATTCTGTGTCTCCCACTCTGCCCCTCTGCTGCTTGCTCTCTCTCTCTCTCTCTCTCTCTCTCTCTCTCTCACTCTCTCTCTCTCTCAAAAATAAATAAACATTTAAAAACATTTTTTAAGACTAAAAAAAAAAAAAGGGACATATCAAGCTAACTCCATTGTGGAAATAAATGTCACCCCCCTTGTAGCTCAAAAGAGCATACCCAAGAAGAAAAAGCATTCAGAGTTAGAGCGCCAATGGAGAGAGACCACCTGCCATGAATACAAATTCATAAAACAACTATATGCCTGGCCGTAGAGCGATGATGACAAAGGACCATCTGATCCTTAAGGCACTGTCTCACCAGTAAGAATAAGAAGCTACCTAAACTACTTTCTCCTTCACTGACTGAAGTAGCTAACACAGCCCTGCTGACAGAACTTGGGAGGGCACTGAGCCATTCTGCAATTGATTCCACAATTCACAAAGAAGGGATTGTCAAATATTTTCAACAGAGAGCAAAAGTTTGAGAGAAAATCTAATTTAAATTAGAGGGTAGTTCTGCTTTGAGAAATCGTTTTTGAGGCATTTATAAACCACTGAAAGGCTCATTCTAAAATGGAATGGCCTGCCCCATCTTATTAAAACCCATGGGGTGAATATGAAGTCATGAGTCATGGGCTTTTTAACTCTGCATTAATTGGCTCTGGGTTCTTTGACCTTTAATTAATTAAAATAGACAAATGAACTTTCTAGTTTCAAAAGAAGCTTGAAATCATGTAAGCTGGGAGAGCAATACAAACAAGCTACTATTTATTTCATTAACAAATAAATATTATAAAACATGATGTTGAAATCTGCAAGCGCTATTTCTGACTGATTCTGATCTTATTATTTATTTAAAACCTGTATGTTTTCATAACTTTTTCCATTCAGAAGGAAAAAAAATATCAGGAAAGGAAGGAAATACCTCTCTTCAGGTATATTAGTCAGGCATACTTTTCAAATGTCTCGTGACCTGGCTCCATAGTAAAAGAGACATCTTTAGTAGAGAATAATTGCAGGCCAAAATTCTAGAGATTTTATGAGGTATAAGAGTTTTACTAGAGGTATGATTAGATCAGCTATGAAGAGATGAAATTAAAATAATATACATGAGTAGAATTATCTTTTGCAAATTTGACAAAAATGATTTTTTCTTGTTTTGCTTTGGTTGCTTTTATAACTTAACTGAACAATTAAAAATATTCTGTTAAAATCAAGGTAAGTTATTGAAAAATTTCCCAGGATTTTTCAATTAAGCATAGATCCAAAGGCATCATGTTCTTTGTAGGAACCATGTCAATGTATAGAGCAAAGTGTCAGGAATATGAGGGAGAGGCAGTAATATGTTTATCCTCCTGTTCAAAGACAGATGCTTCAATGCAACAATTTGAGAAATACCAGGTTTGGCAATCTCTAAAATATCTTCCACCTCTAACATTCTGTGATTCTACTCTGTGATTATCATAATTTATTATGTATTCTTAGCTTGATCCCAAGAAGAGGATTCTCTAGTCAGGTTCTGGTTGCCAAATACCTCTTCTTTCAACCCCTGAGGGAATAGAGGACCATCTCCATGAAAAAACTCCTAGGGTGCTTCCTCTTTTCCAGTTGTAGTATATGCTTTCCCCACCATGTCCACTTCACTACAGCCAACACAGACCTCATATCAGTGCCTAAAGTATTAACTGTTCATTTTTTATATTTGTACTACAGTTGACTCCATTTTATATTTCTATCATTTTTGCCTTTTTTGAAACCACTTATATCCACTGTTCATCACTTTTAATGTTATACATACTTTTTAGAATTAGGATAAGGCAGGGGTGCCTGGGTGGCTCAATCAGTCAAGCATCCAACTTCAGCTTAGGTCATGATCTCATGGTTCATGAGTTTGAGCCCCTAATCAGGCTCACTGCTGTCAGTGCAGAGCCCAGTTCAGATACTCTGTCTCCCTCTCTCTCTGCCTCTATGCCCTCTCAAAAATAAATAAATTTTTTAAAAAAAATTAAAAAAGAATTAGGATAAGGCATTAAAATATTATTGTGATTATCATGTTCTAGGCACTAAACTTTACACAGACTACATCATCCAGAACTTATAACCCTATGAGGTAGGAATTGTCACCCATTTCTTTTTTAGAATAAGGGAACTGAGGCTCAGGAAAGGCATTTGCCAAAGTGAAAAGTCACTTAGTGTCCTTGGACCTGGGATTCCAGCCCAGGAACCTTTCCTCCAGAAACCACATTATTATCTTTTTTAATAGCCTTCCAATTAGACTATTGTCAGAAAGTCACAGTAAATTATTCTGGTAGCTTGACTTGACTTGAAGTCTTTGTCAGATGTTAGGCCATTTCTATTTCTGGTCTCTGTAAGTCAGCTGGCCTTTTCTCTCTTCCCATGTTTAGAGTCACTGTCCTTTTTGTTTTACTGCTGTTCCAGAGAAGCCTGACTGATCTAAAGAAATCATTTTTTCTTAATTTTAGTTACTTCTTTGGTTCCAGAACTGTACTTCAGCTTCAGGCTCAACTACCTGAAATTCCAATTTAGAAGAATCCGTTCATTTGGGGCTCATAGGTGGCTCAGTCAGTTAAGCGTCAGACTTCGGCTCAGGTCATAATCTCACAGATCATAAGTTCAAGCCCCACATTGGGCTCTCTGTTGTCAGCACAGAGCCCACTTCAGCTCCTCTGTCCCCCCTGGCCCCGCCCCTCCCCTGCTTGAGCTCTCTCTCTCTCCAAAATAAATAAACATTTCAAACAAAATTAAAGAGAAGCATCCATTCATTCATTTGGCCACTCAACAAATGTTATGAGTGCCTACCACATGCTAGACACTGGGAAAACTTCAGTGAATAAAGCAGGCTAAGTCCCTGCTCTCATATTTTTTATATTCAGTGCGAGTAGACAACAATAAACAAGTATGCAGTATAGCATATTAGGTACTGACAGATGCTGTAGAGAAAATAACATAGGGCAAAAACAGGAAAATCTGGGCTTCAGGAGGTGGAGGTGTATTGTTGCCAAGTTTATAAGGATGGTCTAGGAAAGGCTCTCTGATAAGGTAGTATTTGAGCAGAGACATAAATGCAAATTTAAAATGTAATGATCTGGGCAAGAGAGACATAACACTGAGAGCAAAGGCCCAGAAGCAAGAACAATTCTGGAGTGTTTCCCTAACAATAAGAAGGTCTTTGGGCTGGACCTGTGTGAGAAGAGTGAGCTGATGCCTAAAATTGTTTGACTCCTCCATAAGTCATTCAGAATGGCATTTGACTTAAAAGTATAAACCATCTTCCAGAAAATTCATTTTAGACTATAATACATTTTTACACACTGTTTACCACTTTAGAGAATAAAAAACTTGTGTCAGATATCTATCTCATTTTCTTCTCAAAATAATCTGTCATTAAGTGATGGGTCTAATTTGATTATCCCAGCAACTAACAAAGGACCTGACACATAGTAGGTACGCAATGAAGGTGTATTAGTTAACTCAGTGGCACACTTTTAATTTTTCAGCTTTTTCATGTTCATTGTTACTGATCATCCGTGATTGGATTATAGTGCAGTGAAGCTTCTGAGGCTATGGAGGTAGACGGGGCCATTGCCTCCACCCTAATATGTATATATATTTAGTTTTTGTGTTGATGTATATTTTTTCTGCCTAACTCTTCCATTAAGTTCTTCAGCATCTCTTCTCATAGTCCGTTTCTGTAGGCTAACTTAACTAATCTGCTGTATTTTTGGAAACCAGATCACAAAGTTTGTAGACCTATATGTAAAATAAAGTGATTTCAAGTGAGAGCATGAAAGCTTTTCTTAAAGTTCAGTAGCTTTCATACTTGCTTCCTGGTAGCTATTCTGATTTCATAGGCATCTTTCTTATTTCTGCATTTACAGTTAGGCTCCAGCAGACTAAGGTTGCTAGTCAAAGTATACACTTGTTCCTTTACCCCAGCTTTCATCAAAAAAAAAAAAAAAAAGAAAGAAAGAAAGAAAGAATATATATATATATATATATATATATATATATATATATAGCATTTCAGTCCATTCCAAAAAGGATCCATGATCTGATTTAAAGCCACACTAGGAGGCTCTTCATTGGACCAAATTTGGTGTCTTTACCTGAAGCACACAGAGGTTTCTCTGGGCTCCATTTATCCAGCATTGAAGCAAGAGCTCCCATCCAAGGTTGATGATCCATACAGTTTGTGCAACATGATTATAAAAGTGCGTCTTGGGGTGCCTGGGTGGCGCAGTCGGTTAAGCGTCCGACTTCAGCCAGGTCACGATCTCGCAGTCCGTGAGTTCGAGCCCCGCGTCAGGCTCTGGGCTGAGGGCTCGGAGCCTGGAGCCTGTTTCTGATTCTGTGTCTCCCTCTCTCTCTGCCCCTCCCCTGTTCATGCTCTGTGCCTCTCTGTCCCAAAAATAAATAAACGTTGAAAAAAAAAAAAAAAGTGCGTCTTGTAATGGAGCACCCTTAGTATGTCCTCTCCATGGAAGCCATCATCTCTGTTTACTCTTTACTTGTTCTACATAATTTTTAAGTCTTCTCTTCTGGTTGGAAATTATTGTGGCATTACCATTCATTCATTTATTCTTTCATTTTTCAATAAGTGGTTATTGGGAGTCCACTATGTGCCAAGAACTTCTTTGGACACTCAAGATCAAGTATTGTAAAGACACAGGTTATATCTACTTTCTTGGAATGCTAAATGAATTATTCCAGTGGGGTAGAGGTAAATGAATAGTTATAAATAAATAAATGCCAATAGTAATAGTAATGAGTTCTCCAAAGAACAAAATAAACCAAAGAAAAGCAGGAAGCACAAAAACAAAAACAAAAAAAATACACATATCTGTAAAAATCAGTCAAGAAAAGCACAATATAAAAGGATATAAAACATGATACCAAATATCTGAAACATGGAGGGAAAGGAGTAAAGAATAAGTTCAAAATTAATAAACCATCAGCTTAATATAGACTGGTAACCACAAATCAAAAAACAGTAATAGATATGCAAAAAATAAAGAGTAAGAAATCCAAATATATATCACTAAAGTCACTAAAGACAACCAGAAAACCAATGAAAGAATGTGAAAAAGAACCACAAAACAAGTAACAAATGGCAATAAATAAGTATCAGTAATTACTTTGAATGTAAATGAACTAAATGCTCTAATCAAAACAATAAAGTGACAGAGTGGATAAAAAAAAAACAAAAACAAAAGAACAAGACCCATCCATATGCAGCCAAAAAGAGACTCATTTCAGACCTAAAGACACTGGCAGATTGCAAGTGAGGGCATTAAGAAACATTTATCATGCAAATGGATGTCAAAAGAAAGCTGGTGTGGCTGTACTTATATGACACAAAATATACTTAAAAACAAACTCTGTAAAAAGAGACAAAGAAGGACACTATTTAAGAATAAGGGGGACAATCCAACAAGAAGATGTAACAATTGTGAATATATATGGACCCAACAGAGGGCACCCAAATCATGAAACAGTGAATAACAAATATAAAGGACCTAATCCATAGCAATATAATAATGCTATGGGGACTTTAACACCCCACTTATATCAATGGACAGATCATCTAAAAAAAAAAAATCAACAAGGAAACAGTGGCTTTGAATGGTAAATGGGAACAGATGGATTTAACAGATATACTCACAATAATCAATCCTAAAATAGCAGAATTCACATTCTTTTCAAGTACACACAGAATATTCCCTAGAATAGATCACATATTAGGCTACCAAGCAAGCCTCAAAAATTCAAAAAGATCAAAGTCATACCATGCATCTTTTCTGCCCACAACACTATGAAATTAGAAATCAACCACATAAACAATTCTGGAAAGACCACAGATCCATGGAGGTTAAATAACATGCTATCAAACAATGAACAGGTCGGGGGCACCTGGGTGGCTCAGTCAATTAAGCGTCCGACTTCGGCTCAAATCATGATCTCACGGTTTGTGATTTTGAGCCCATGTTGAGTTCTGCTGACAGCTCAGAGCCTGGAGCCTGCTCTGGTTCTGTGTCTCCCTCTCTCTCTGCCCCTCCTCCACTCGCACTCTATCTGCCTGTCGCTCAAAAACAAATAAACATTAAAAAAAAAAAAGAAGAATGGTTCAGCGAAGAAATCAAAGAAGAAATCAAAAAGTACATGGAAACAAATGAAAATGAAAACACAAGGTTCCAAAACCTTTGAGATGCTGCAAAGTGGTTCTAAGAGGGAAGTTTATAGCAATATAGGCCTAGCTCCGGAAGCAAGAAAATCTCTAATAAACAACCTAACCTTGCACCTAAAAGAGCTAGAAAGTATAACAACAAACAAAACCCAAATCCAGAAAAAGGAGGGAAATAATAAGATTAGAACAGAAATAAATGATATAGAAACTAAAAACAAAAACAAAAACAAAAAACCAACAACAGAACACAATGAAACCAGGAGCTGGTTCTTTGAAAACAAATAAGAAAATTGATAAACTTCTAGCCATTCTCAACCAGAAAAAAAAAAGTTTCAAGTAAACAAAATCACCAATGAAAGAGGAGAAATAACATACAACACCACAGACATAAAATTCAAAGAAAATATTATGAAGAACTATATGCCAACAAATTAGATGACCTGGAAGATGGATAAATTCCTGGAAATATATAACCTGCCAAAACTGAAACAGGAAGAAATAGAAAATTTTAACAGACCAATTGCCAGCAAGGAAATTGAATCAGTAATCAAAAACTCCCAACAGGCAAAAGTCCAGGAGAAGTCCTGGAATTAACAGGCTAATTCTACCAAACATTAAAGAAGAATTAATACCTATTATACTCAAACTATTCCAAAAGAATAGAAGAGAGAACACTTCCACATTCATTCTATGAGGCAAGTATCACCCTGATATCAAAACCAGATAAAGACAACACTCCAAAGGAGAACTACAGACCAATATCTCTGATGAACATAGATGCAAAAGTCCTCAAAATACTAGCACACCGAATCCAACAATACATTAAAAAAATCATTCACCATGACCAAGTGAGATTTATTCCTGGAATACAAGGGTAGTTCAATATTTGCAAATCAATCAATGTGATACATCAATAAGAGAAAGTATAGGAGCACCTGGATGGCTTAGTCAGTTAAGTGTCCAACTCTTGGTTTTGGCTCAGGTCATGATCTCACAGTTTGTGGGTTTGAGCCCCACATCAGGTCCTACATGGATGGTGCAGAGCCTGCCTGGGATTCTCTCTCTCCCTCTCTCTCTATCTCTCCCCGCCCTGTACCCTCTCTTTCAAATATAAACAAACTTTAAAAAAAAAGAAAAAGAATAAAACATGGGATAATAGACACAGAAAAAGAATTTAACAAAGTACAACATATATTCATGATAAAAGCCCTCATTAAAGAAGGTTTAGAGAAAACATACCTCAACATAATAAAGGCCATATATGAAAAACCCACAAATAACATCATACTCAATGGGGGGAAACTGAAAGCTTTCCCCCTAAGGTGAGGAACATGACAGGGATGTCCACTCTCATCACTGTTATTTAACATAATACTGGAACATAGTACTAGCCACAGCAATCAGACAACAAAAATAAATAAAAGGCATACAAATTGGCAAAAATGAAGTAAAACTCTCACTCTTCACAGATGACGTGATATTTTATGTGGAAAACCCAAAAGAGTCCAACAGAAAACTGCTAGAACTGATACGTGAATTCAGCAAAGTTGCAAGATATAAAATCAATGTACAGATCGGTTGCATTTCTAGACACCAATAATGAAGCAGCAGAAAGAGATATCAAGAAATCGATCCTATTTACAATTGCACCCAAAACTGTGAGATACCAAGGAATTAACCTCACCAAAGAGGTATGCTGAAAACTATAGAAAGCTGAATGAAAGAAATTGAAGAAGACACAAAGAAATAGAAAAGCATGCCATGTTCATGGATTGGAAGAACAAATATCGTTAAAATGTCGATAGTACCCAAAGCAGTCTACACATTCAGTGCAATCCCTATCAAAATAACACCAGCATTCTTCATAGAGCCAGAACAAACAATTCTAAAATTTGTATGGAACCACAAAAGACCCTGAATAGCCGAGGTAATGTTTAAAAGGAAATCCAAAGATGGAGGCATCACAATTCCAGACTTCAAGCTGTATTACAAAGCTGTAATCATCAAACAAAAGGGTACTGGCACAAAACTAGAGACAGAGATCAATGGAACAGAATAGAGAACCCAGAAATGGACTCACGAATGTATGGCCAACTAATCTTCAACAAAGCAGGAAAGAATATCCAGTGGGAAAGAGTCTTCACAAATGGTATTGGCAAAACGGGACAACAACGTGCAGAAGAATGAACCTGGACCACTTTCTTACACCATACACAAAAATGTATTCAAGATGGATGGAAGACCTAAATGTAAGACAGAAAACCATCAAAAATCCTAGAAGAGAACAGAAGCAGTAACTTCTTTGATATTGGCCTTAGCAACTTCTTTCTAGACATGTATCCTGAGGCAAGCAAAAAAAAAAACACAAAAATAAACTATTGGGACTACATCAAAACAAAAAGCTTCTGCACAGTGAAAGAAATAATCAACAAAACTAAAAGGCAACTTTTGGAATGATAGAAGATATTTGCAAATGACATTAATGATAAAGGGTTAGTATTCAAAATATATAAAGAACTGATACAACTCAACACCCAAAAAACAAATAATCCAATTAAAAATGGGGAGAAGACATGAACAGACATTTCCAAAGATGATGTACATATAGCCAACAAACATGAAAAGATTTTCAACATCGCTTATCATTAGGGAAATGCAAAACAAAACTACAATAAAATATCACCTCACACCTCTCAGAATCGCTAAAATCAACAACACAAGAAACAACGGGTGTTGGTGAGGATGTGGAGAAAGGGGAACCCTCTTGCACTGTTAGTGGAAATGCAAACTAGTGTAGCCACTCTGGAAAACAGTGTGCAGGTTCCTTAAAAAGTTAAAATGGAACTATCCTATGATCCAGCAATTATACTACTAAAAGAATACAAAAATACTAATTCAAAGGGATACACGTGGCCCTAGTGTTTACAGCAGGAGCATTATCTACAATTGTATCCACAATAGCCAAATTGTGGAAACAGCCCAAATGTCCACTGACTGATGAATAGATTAAAATGAGGTGGTATACCTCACGCCAGTCGGAGTGGCTAAAATGAACAAATCAGGAGACTATAGATGCTGGCAAGGATGTGGAGAAACAGGAACCCTCTTGCACTGTTGGTGGGAATGCAAACTGGTGCAGCCGCTCTGGAAAACATTGTGGAGGTTCCTCAAAAAATTAAATAGATCTACCCTATGACCCAGCAATAGCACTGCTAGGAATTTACCCAAGGGATACAGGACGGCTGATGCATGGGGGCACTTGCACCCCAATGTTTATAGCAGCACTCTCAACAATAGCCAAATTATGGAAAGAGCCTAAATGTCCATCAACTGATGAATGGATAAATAAATTGTGGTTTATATACACAATGGAATACTACTTGGCAATGAGAAAGAATGAAATATGGCCTTTTGTAGCAACGTGGATGGAACTGGAGAGTGTTATACTCAGTGAAATAAGTCAGTCAGAGAAAGACAGATACCATATGTTTTCACTCTTATGTGGATCCTGAGAAACTTAACAGAAGACCATGAGGGAGGGGAAGGAAAAAAAAAAAGGTTAGAGAGAGAGGCAGCCAAAACATAAGAGACGCTTAAAAACTGAGAATAAACTGAGCGTTGATGGGGGGTGAGAGGAAGGGGAAGGTGGGTGATAGGTATTGAGGAGGGCACCTGTTGGGATGAGCACTGGGTGTTGTATGGAAACCAATTTGACAATAAATTTCATATTTTAAAAAAAATGAGGTGGTATAGGGGCACTTGGGTGGCTTAGTAGGCTAAGTGACTCTTGGTTTCATTGCAGGTCATGATCTCACATTTTGCGATTTTGAGACCCACATTGGGCTCTGTGCTGACAATGTGGAGCCTGCTTGGGATTCTCTCTCTCCTTCTCTCTCTGCCCCTCCCCCACTTGCTCTGTCTCTCTGCCAAAAATAAATAAATAAACTTAAAAAAAATTAAAAATGAAGTGGTATATATGTAAATGGAATATTACTCAGCCACAAAATATAAGAATGAAATCTTGCCATTTTCAATGACATGGATGTAGCTAGAGAGTATTATGCTAAGTGAAATAAGTCAGTCAGAGAAAGACAAATGCCATATGATCTTACTCACATGTGGAATTTAAGAAACAAAACAAGCAAAGGAAAAGAGAGAGAGAGAGAGAATTCAAGATACAGACTTAACTATAGAGAACAAAGTGATGGTTACCAGAGGGGAGGTTGTTGGGGGGGGGGGGGTGGGTGACATAGGTGTTGGGGATTAAAGAGTGCACTTATCATGATGAGCACTGAGTAATGTACAGAAGTGTTGAGTCACTATATTGTACACCTGAAACTAATATAACACTATATGTTAATTATACTGACATTAAAATTTTTAAAAATTTAATTAAAAAAAAAAGAAAAGCAAATATGGTACTTAAGGGATTTCCAACATACCTCTGCAACAATTAGTGGAAATCTAATTTACTATGAAATAATAGTAAGTGGGTTGACATGCCTCAGTCCCCTCATATGGCATCCTAGAGCTATGCTTCCTTTTCTGCTTTGCTGCTAAAAGCAAGTATTTTAAATTATTAAGGCATCACAATTATGTTTTTTACAACTCATAAAAACCTTTTTCTCTATAACTGAATGTGTGAGATATAGCTTACATTTTCCTAAAGATACCATATTGTAAGAAACTGAACTACTTTTTAAAAAAAATGTTTAATGTTTGTTTTTGAGAGAGGGAGAGAGAGGCAGAGTTTGAGCAGGGGCGGGGCACAGAGAGGGAGACCCAGAATCTGAAGCAGGTTCCAGGCTCCGAGCTGTCAGCAAAGAGCCCGAGGCCAGACTCAAACTCACAAACCATGAGATTGTGACCTGAGCTGAAGTTGGGCGCTTAACCGACTGAGCCACCCAGATGCCCCTAAACTGAACTACTTTTTATGTTTATTTCCTTTTTTAAGTACATTAATATTTTGACTACTTTAGTATATCAACCATAAACTGAATACAATATGCATAACAATTTCAAGTGAACACTTAGAATAGCACATACTTAATCGTTCTTTATTTTCTCACTCACATATCATTATTTGCCACTTTTGTGTCAACAAATGTTCTAGCAAAACCATCTCTCATCTGTATAATTTAGAGGTTATGTATAATGTATGCTCTGTAAGTATGTAACAGAAATAATTTAAGATTACTATGTAACTATTTTCTCCTTGACTTTCACACAAACCTTTGTCCTTAATCTGTTCCGGCAATACAAACAATAAAATACCTGAACATTGAGTGGGAGAATGAAGAATTCACTCAGAAAGGAATACAAAGCCTTGTAAAAGTTACTGTGATATAGCTACTTGCATCATCTTCCTCTTTTGCTTAAAATCCTCAGTGCTGATTAGACATCCCTGAAAGTACTAAGGTCCAAATTGAAAATACCATTTAAAATTTTAGGCATATGCCTGATTTAGGGGAAGGTTCAGAGGAAGGGAGAAATGATTCCATCCACAGAGCTAAAACTCCACCTCCACGTGCTAGGAAAGGTTTTAGGGCCGTATATCCATTTTCCCATGTGATCTTTATACCTAACCCATGAGCAGTATATTGTTGTCACTATTTCCCAGAGAAGGAAACTGATCTGAGAGGTTCAAAAACTTGTCCAGACTTGTGCAGTAGTCAAATGGCAGGGTCAGACTCCTACCGCATTCTGATTCCAAACTTGCTGTTCATTAATCATGCCCATGTTCGTGAGGCCACACTCAAGGTCTAAACATTCAGCATATGGTGGCCATGACTTAATGTAATGTCAGTAATAAGCAGGATAATCTTTAAAACACCTGACTATAATTAGCAAATTCCCAGCTGAAAGTTCCGTATCCATTTTCCCAAATGTGATGAGGCTCATGTAAAATGTAGAAAACACACTCCCACCTTTGGTATTTATATTTTAAGTTAGCAGGATATAGTTTCCCCCTTTTTGTGTGTAGAGTTCAAATTTAGAAAATAGCCAACTAAACATTGAATGATTGATTTACCATTAGGAATGTTACTTTCAGGTAGTACAGCTCTAGGTCTACTGGTTCCTTGTCAAGAGAGTTTAAATACTGTTACAACAAGTGGCCAAATCTTATGTACTCCACTGGCCTACCCAACATGCCTGCATCTCCTTCTGATTTCCAACCTCAATGTCCCTTCATAGGCAGGTCAAGTAATGTAGTTGGCCCTGAGTTTATTGCTCATTGTTTTCCTCTAAAGCTGTCTTCCCTCTAATTGTGCAAGATGCCTTCACTCTAACATTATGCCTAACTAACTGTTTTCAGCAAATTTCAGTGTTTTTCTGGTCTGGGAACAGGTCTTCTATTAGACAGCCTTTCTAGTTCTATACCTGCTAAGGAGACCAAGGTGCCAGCTATGGCGTTAAAGCCCTTCAGCATCCCACTGTCCAGCTCCACACAGGGTGCACTGAGTGACTGTTCTTTAATATGCATGCCAGTAGATAAACATTCCTGGTTTGGCTGGGTATTCACTGACCAATCTAGTCTTCCCATCCCCCTCATATCTTTAGGATTTGGAAACTAAGAGTGACAATTAGTTGGCTAAAGTGATACAAAAACCCAACCCTTATTTCCTTCTAGTGGATTTGGTCACCAGTGGCTCTGTATGCCAGTGGTAAGAGTGTTCAGTGTTAGTATCCTTGTTCTATGGACAACAGAAGCAGTGAGCTTTGCAATCCAAATCCTTGTTTGAATCACTTCTTCAACACTTAATTGTGACTAGGGGAAAGTCACTTTATGTAAATCATGTCTATTGTGTCTGAAATGGGAATAATGATCTTTTACATTATATACCTGTGATGCCTGAGTGTGCATGTTTGTGTGTAGATAGATACAAAGATAGATACAAGATCTTGCAATTAGCTGCCCAATTGTTCTCATTTACTTTATGAGATACAGATACATTGTATATATTTATATTTAGGAAATATTTGATTAGGAAAATGTTAACTCTAAAAATTCTGTGCTGAAACACTATCTGTGCCTGCTGCTAAAAAACCACACTCAGCACTAAAATTTCTTCCCCAGTTTTAATTTGACTCACCCACTCCTTCAGTTACCTTATAAAAGAGGAAACAGGTCAAAATATTATCTGTGAAGCACAGATAAGAAACACAAAATTAGCAAATGTTCCCTCAAAGAATGTCACACTGTAATGAATACTAACATGAATCTCCATATAAAACGTTTTTGCAGTTATTTTTAAACTTCGTCTCATTGATTTACTTTAATTGATATATTCATTCTGTTAAGGGAAGTTGGAGAAAATCCAAAGATATATAAAAGCTCCCATTTTGCTTAGTTCTCAGAGCTCAATTTCTTTAAATTAGATCTTGGCCTTCAACTAGATCTTTTAATGCCTACACGTGTTTTTGGCTTTGTAGAATGAAGCCTCAAAAAACTAAGTTAGTGGGGTAGCATATAGATTCAAGATTTGAAAGAATAATTTTGAAAACAGTCAAATTTTCATGTTAAACTATATTCATTGTGCAATTCTCTTGTAATTTTAACTGAATATTATGTTCTCTTTTAATACTTTCATGAACATCTTCCAATTTGCTGGAAAGTTGTTTTGTTTGCCAAAGAATAAACAGAATTATTCTTATCTTCTTATCTCCTGCAGAAATGGCTACTTCATTGGTATATAAATATGTATTGGTACACAGAGCAGTATTTATATTAGACAAAAAATATAAGCAACCAAAACATACAACAGTAAGATGAAATGGTTAAATAAATTATAAGGTACCAATCTGATGCAGTATTCTGCACCCATTAACAAATTTGGTTTTGGGAAGTTAATGTGACCAGAGAAAGCTCAGAATGTACTATTAGATGACAAAAGCAAAATTCAAAACTCTGTATTTTTAGTAATAATAGGTACAGTTCTAATTTTTGCCTCATGGCTCCAATCTCACTTACCTATATATCTATATATCTGTCTATACTTAGGTATATGTAGTTATTGGTAAAATTAGGAAAGAATTCATTATATTAATTTGCCTTAAAAGGTGGATTTATTAGTGATTTTAATTTTTTTAACTAGAAAAAGTAATGTGTTATCTTATTTATTTTTTATTTATTTAAATTCAAGTTACTTAACATACAGCGTAGTATTGGTTTCAGGAGTAGAATTTAGTGCCTCATCACTTTCATGTAACACCCAGTGCTCATCCCAACAAGTGCCCTCCTTAACGCCCATCTCCCATTTAGCCCATCCCTCCACCCACCGCTTCTCCAGCCACCCTGAGTTTGTTCTCTGTATTTGAGAGTCTTTCATGGTTTGCCTCCCTCTCTCTTTTTATCTTATTTTTCCTTCCCTTCCTCTATGTTCATCTGTTTTGTTTCTTAAATTCCACATATGAGTGAAATCATATATTTGTCTTTCCCTGACCTATTTCATACTTAGTATAATACCCTCTATTTTCATCCACAATGTTGCAAATGGTAAGATCTCATTCTTTTTGAGCCAAGTAAAATTCCACTGTGTGTGTGTGTGTGTGTGTGTGTGTGTGTGTGTGTGTACATACACAGCACATCCTTTTTATCCATTCATCAGTCAAGGGACATTTGGGCTCCTTCCATAATTTGGCTATTGCTGATAGCATTAGGGTGCATGTGCCCTTCCGAGTCATCAGTTTTGTATCTTCTGGATAAATACCTAGTAGTGCAATTGATGGGTCATAGAGTAGTTCTATTTTTAATTTTTTCAGGACCCTCCACACTGTTTTCCAGAGTGGCTGCACCAGTTTGCATTCCCACCAACAGTGCAAGAGGGTTCCTGTTTCTCCACATCCACACCAGCATCTGTTGTTGCCTGCCTTGTTAATTTTAGCCACTCTGACCAGCGTGAGGTGGTATTTCAGTGTGATTTTGATTTGTATTTCCCTGATGATGAGTGATGTTGACCATCTTTTCATGTGTCAGTTAGCCATCTGGATGTCTTTGGAAAAGTGTCTATTCAGGTCTTCTGCCCCTTTCTTCACTGGATTATTTGTCATTTTTGGGTGTTGAATTTGGTAATTTCTTTACAGATTTTTGGATACTAACCCTTTATCTGATATGTGATTTGAAAATATCTTCTCCCATTCTAAAAGTTGCCTTTTAGTTTTGTTGATTGTTTCCTTTGCTGTGCAGAAGCTTTTTATCTTGATGAGGTCCCAATAGTTCATTTTTGTTTTTGTTTCCCTTGCCTCCAGAGGCATGTCTAGTAAGAAGTTGCTGCAACCAAAGTCAAAGAGGTTGGTGCCTGTTTCCTCCTCTAGGATTTTGATGGTTTTCTGTCTTACATTTAGGTCTTCCATCCATCTTGAATACATTTTTGTGTATGGTGTAAGAAAGTGGTCCAGGTTCATTCTTCTGCACGTTGTTGTCCCGTTTTGCCAATACCATTTGTGAAGACTCTTTCCCATTGGATATTCTTTCCTGCTTTGTTGAAGATTAGTTGGCCATACATTCGTGAGTCCATTTCTGGGTTCTCTATTCTGTTCCATTGATCTCTGTCTCTAGTTTTGTGCCAGTACCCTTTTGTTTGATGATTACAGCTTTGTAATACAGCTTGAAGTCTGGAATTGTGATGCCTCCATCTTTGGATTTCCTTTTAAACATTACCTCGGCTATTCAGGGTCTTTTGTGGTTCCATACAAATTTTAGAATTGTTTGTTCTGGCTCTATGAAGAATGCTGGTGTTATTTTGATAGGGATTGCACTGAATGTGTAGACTGCTTTGGGTACTATCGACATTTTAACGATATTTGTTCTTCCAATCCATGAACATGGCATGCTTTTCTATTTCTTTGTGTCTTCTTCAATTTCTTTCATTCAGCTTTCTATAGTTTTCAGCATACCTCTTTGGTGAGGTTAATTCCTTGGTATCTCACAGTTTTCGGTGCAATTGTAAATAGGATCGATTTCTTGATATCTCTTTCTGCTGCTTCATTATTGGTGTCTAGAAATGCAACCGATCTGTACATTGATTTTATATCTTGCAATTTTGCTGAATTCACGTATCAGTTCTAGCAGTTTTCTGTTGGACTCTTTTGGGTTTTCCACATAAAATATCACGTCATCTGTGAAGAGTGAGAGTTTTACTTCATTTTTGCCAATCTGTATGCCTTTTATTTATTTTTGTTGTCTGATTGCTGTGGCTAGGACTTCCAGTACTATGTTGAACAACACTGGTGAGAGTGGATATCCCTGTCATGTTCCTGACCACAGAGGAAAAGCTCTCAATTTTTCCCCATTGAGAAAGATATTATCTGTGGGTTTTTCACATATGGCCTTTATGATGTTGAGGTATATTCTTTCTATCCCTACTTTCTTGAGGATTTTTATCAAGGAACGATGCTGTATTCTGTCAAATGCTTTTTCTTCATCTATTGATAAGATCATATTGTTCTTATCCTTTCTTTTAGTAATGTGGTATATCCCATTGATTTGTGAATACTGAGCCAGCCCTGCAGCCCAGGAATAAATCCCACTTGATCATGGTGAATAATTCTTTTAATGTACTAGTGGATTCAATTTGCTAGTATCTTTTTGAGAATTTTTGCATCCAGGTTCATCAGGGATATTGGCCTATAATTCTCCTTTTTAGAGGGGTCTTTGGTTTTGGAATCAAGGTAATGCTGGCCTCATAGAATGAGGTTGGAAGCTTTCCTTCCATTTCTATTTTTTTGAACAGTTTGAGAATAGATATTAACTCTTGTTTAAATGTCTGGTAGAATTCCCCTGGGAAACCTTTTGGCACAGATTTGTTGGGAGATTTTTGATTACTGAGTCAATTTCTTTGTTGATAATGGGTCTGTCAAATTTTCTATTTTTTCCTGTTTCAGTTTTGGTAGCTTGTATGTTTCTAGGAATTTGTCCATTTCTTCCAGATTTCCCAGTTTTGTTGGCATATAATATTTCATAGTATTGTCTTATAATTATATTTCTATGGTGTTGGTTGTGATCTCTTTTTCATTTGTGATTTTATCTGTTTGGGTCCTTTCTCTTTCCTTTTTGATAAGTCTGGCTAGGGGTTTATGAATTTTGTTAAATCTTTCCAAGAACCAGCTCTTAGTTTTGTTGATCTCTTCTACTGTTTGTTTGTTTGAAGTTTATTCATTTTCGAGAGAGAGAGAGAGACAAAGTGTGAGCAGGGTTGGGGCAGAGAGAGAGAGAGGGAGACACAGAATCTGAAGCAGGCTGCAGGCTCTGAGATTTGTCAGCGCAGAGCCCAATGTGGGGCTCAAACTCACAAACTGCAAGGTCATGACCTTAGCCAAAGCCAGATGCTTAACCAACAGAGCCACCAAGGCACTCCTCTACTGGTTTTGTTGTTGTTGTTGTTGTTGTTTATATATCGTTCATTTCTGCTCTAATCTTTGTTATTTCCCTTCTTCTGCTGGCATAGGCTTTATTTGCTGTTCTTTTTCTAGCTCCTTTAGGTGGAAGGTTAGTAATGTGTTATTTTAAAAGTAATTACTGATGCCTGGAATTGTAAATTACCTTGCTAATTATATACAAAGTTTTGGAACAGTTAAAAATACAAGTACCATTTTTCAATAATCAAACTATTTCTGACAATAGAAATCTGTTCCTAGAGTTCTTGGATTGGAGGAGACCACTGAATGGTACCTCTGCAGGTGGTTGTGATTCTTTACCTCCTCCGTGACCAACATACTCTACACATGAGAGGGTTTGCCTGCCCAAATGCATTTGGTTTTCTGAATTTGATATGAGAACACTGATTTGGCTTATCATGATTATACTTCTAGATATTATCACAGCATTTTTGACACGTTGCACATAGAGAATAAAGCAAAAAATCATTTATATGATTTTTATAATACTTTGTTCATTGTAATAATAGACTAGCTCAGTTTTAAATAGACTAATGCTGAATAAAATCATTCTAGCAATGAAGAGTTCAATGAAAAGGATATAATCTAAGAACATTGCTGGGTGTTCTAGCTTCTAGCACTTCAGAAGCCTATTTTGAAAAGATGGAATAGTGGATGAACATATAACATTGTTTTCATATACCCCCCCTCCCCCCCCCCCCGCAAATCTGGCTTCTAAAAACAACAGTATAAGAGATAAGAAATATTATGGCTTATCTCAAGTATATAAAATATCCTCTAGAAATAAATTTCCCTCTTCCCCAGATATAGGCATAATGGTAGTATCTACTGTCTGTTTCAGTATATCTTTTATGTGTTTTAGTGTTTGTTTCTAGAATGTCAGATAAATGTGTAAAATGCCAACTACATCTGCATAATCATGGTGAGTTCAATAATTTGAATCAACGTATTCTAGTTGATTTAGAGGTTAGTTCACAAGTACATTATTTAGCTTCAAAGGCCAAAGAACAAGCTAGGTTTGTTTGTTTGTTTGCTTTCTTATCAAGTATTGTAAAGATAGTTTTAAAAGGCAATCAAGGGTCATATAGCAAAGTTCAAGGTTAGCTAAAGACTTTTTCAAAGAGACAAAAAGAAAAAACTTCCAACTTTAAGGTTAAAGCATTGAACACATAAGAAATTATTTTAAAATGGATTTCAAATCTATACTTTAACCATTGAATAAAGTGAGTAAAATGAAGTAAGTAAGATGGATAAAAGATCTAATGGGAAGGAACAATAAGAAGAGCTAGCTAGAATATTCAAATGGGGAGAAGAAATGAAAAAGAAGGGAAGAGGGAAGGCTAGAGGAGACTGAAGACAAATAAAATGAGAAATGAGGAAAACAACTTTTAAGTAATGAGACAAATAGATGACATAATTATTAGTAATATATAATGATATACATAAAATATATAATTGCTGATAACTATATCAACACCTAATACTTTAGGCCACTTTTTTAAAAAGCTTATCAAGCACTCCTACATATATTATCCCTTTTAGAATCCTCATCACAACTTTGTGAGTTAGATAATTATCTCCACTCTAACAAATGAAGAGAAAATTTCAGAGAATATAAATTGTCTAACATCACTAACAATAACAACAATCTTATTAATAGTACTGATAGTAGCAGCAGCAATAAGAGAGGAGCAGGAACTAATCATTGTTGACCACCTATTATATGCCAGTCACTATGTCAAGAGCATAAAAGCATGTAACCCTCACAACTGTGCTTTGAGGTAATTATTATTATTCATACTTTACATGTGATGAGTCTGAGGTCTAAAAATGTTAACAGCATGCCCAATACTGAATAGAGACAGATCCAGAATTTCAGCTGAGGGAATCTGACTCCCAAGTCTTACATGACTTCACGATAAGTCCCTGAGCTGGCATTTAAATCCA
The DNA here is from genome assembly GCF_018350175.1 of Felis catus. NCBI lineage: Eukaryota > Metazoa > Chordata > Mammalia > Carnivora > Felidae > Felis > Felis catus. The sequence goes on along the minus strand of NC_058371.1, from coordinate 105,351,978 downwards.
TACCTTCCGGGGCACCTGGGTGACTCAGTCAGTTAAGCGTCCAACTCTTGGTTTCAGCTCAGGTCATGATCTCACAATTCGTGCCCTCTCTCTCTCAAAATATATAAATAAACTTTAAATAAGTGAATAAATAAATAAATAAATCCATACCTTCCTATTCTATACCTTATGTTCCTTCCATAAGGACAGAATGAGAAAGTCTCACACCCTACATCCAGGCAGCACCACTCCCCACCCCTTTACACAGTAAGATTCTGTGTCCCATTACTCATTTTGTCACTGCTGAGCTGGCCAAATTCTCCTTTCCCTGACCAACCCATGCCCAGGCCTTGCAATGACAGAATCTAACCTGTCCCTAATGACATTGCCATCATTAACCCTTTGTTTCTATACTTAGGTGTGGAAATCCACAAACAAACGTGTCTTCTATCTTTGAGTGCCCTCAGGACCCACATATTTTATGGTTCAGTTGTTCAGTCAAAGTAAATTGTTCATGTAAACAGAGCAGTGATAGAAAAAGAAGACTTGGATACCTAAATTTTGGAAAATTACCATTGGCCAGACGAATTTAAATAGAGATTCAGAAGTCCTCTTCCTCTGTTTTTACACAATAAGGAGAATCACTTATATCCACAGATAAGGGATAATCTCTGAATAAGAGGTGTATTTATTTAGCTCCCCAATAAAGACCGAGACCTTGAACATGATGGGGCAAGGCTTCCAGGTGTCAGCTATGCTGCTAAAATAAGAAGATTTTATTGTGGACCCAGTTGTAACTATGGAAAGTGGGAAGAGGGGTACCTAATAGGGAATCAGGCAATCTATATCCTTAGTCTACAATTTACCACTAATTTTACCTGTGAAAATGGGCAACTCATTTCTCCTCAGTTTCCTCGTGTGTAAAAGAAGTTATTAACTAAGATCTTTCACAAATCTAGTCTATAGTGTTACTTTCTGCCTAGTTGTCTGTGTAGGGAGGGTGGCAGGGAGAAAAGAAATATAAGAACAGGAATTTAAATAATGAGGAAGAAAGGAAGGAGCAGAAAGAAAAGAAGTCCATTAAAAATTCATAGCATGAGGGTGCCTGAGTGGTTCAGTCAGTTAAGCATCCAATTCTCGGTTTCAGTTCAGGTCATGATCTCATGATTTCATGAGTTGGAGTCCCACATCGGGCTCTGTCCTGACAGTTCAGAGCCTGCTTGGGATTTTCCTTCTCTCCCTCTCTCTCTGCTCCTCCCCTGCTCACACTGTCTCTATCTCTCTCAATATAAATAGCCTTAATTTTTTTTTTTTAATTCATAGCATGGTAAATACTTTATAAGATGTAATAATTAAAACTCTGTTTTAAAAAGTTTTACCTTCAAAAGTAGGGCTGTTTGTTTGTTTGTTTGTTTGTTTAATGAAAGGCCGAATTAGAGATTTACTTTATCATGATATCCTCTTTTGAAGAACAACCACTGCCTTGTGGGACTCTAAGACTTAAAGATTGAAAAGTCTTGGATTTTGAAGACCAAAGGCATATCTGAGAAATAACAATGTTTCCTTTCAACATATGTTCTTGCATAGTTTCACTTAAGGAGTGTCCTTCTTTTGACAGTTGGTGATCTATGTCCCTGAGAAATGAAAGGAGATATATTTTATGTACTAGATAACAGTTCCTTTAATACATGCAGAATAAACTTTTCATGTAACTTCCTTTTTCTAGCTGACACTTTTTGCTAATTTATTGCAAGCTAAAGGATAAATATGTGTATATGTTTATGTTATCTTGAAAGCATCTCTCCGGTTGTAAATTGGTAAAGACACTACTTTCCATCATTTAATTCTCTCATGTATAAAGGAGTAGTTTTACCCTTTGAATGCAAAAGGAAGATATCTTTTAAAACTTCTCAATGACATTTTCTAACCCGATTTTTGTTTTTTAATTATGTATTTCAGGCCCTGCTTGACACTCAGAATCTTTTGCGTGCACAAATCACAAATTTTACGTTCAACCTTGGATTTTCAGGAAAATTTTACCATACAGGTAAGAAAAAGGCGGTTAATTACTCTCAAAGGCCTGACTACTGTATTTAAAAATAAGATAAAAACAGAGAGGAAGGCAAACCATAACAGATTCTTAAATACAGGGAACAAACTGAGGGATGCTGGAGGGGAGGGGGTAGGGAATGGGCTAAATGGATGATGGCCATTAAGGAGGGCACTTGTTGGGATGAGCACTGGGTGTTCTATGTTAGTGATGAATCTCTGGGTTCTACTCCTGAAATCAATACTACACTGTATTTTAACTAGCTTGAATTTAATTAAATAAATTTAAAGTAATAAATAAATAAATATAAATGAATAAATTTTGTGACACCTTTTCTTACATCTTCCTACATTCCATGTCTCTGTCCTATTCTATTTTCCTCATATTATTCAATTCAATTTAGCATATCATTTTCTTAATGTTTATTGATTTATTTTTGAGAGAGACAGAGTGCGAGTGGGGGAAGGGCAGAGAGAGAGGGGGAGACAGAATCTGAAGCAGGCTCCAGGCTCTCAGGTGCCAGCGCAGAGTCCGACGTGGGGCTCAAACCCAAGAACTGTGACATTATAACCTGAGCCAAAGTTGGATGCTTAACCAACTGAGCCACCCAGGTGCCCCCTTAAGATAGCATTTTTTAACCTCTACAAAATGTTTATGGTTTGAACATTTATTCATCATGTTATTATATAATGGCCTTCGTTTCTACTGAAGTATAACTTACATATATAAAAGTGCAATAAGTAGTAAGTGTGGTGCTCAATGAATTTTAAGAAACCAGCATGCAAATCAAGAGAGAGAATACTACCAGAATCCCCGCACCCACCTACCTTGTGCTTCCTCACAGTCACTAGCCTCTCTCAAAGAAAACCACTATCCTGGCTTCTAATATCATAAACTATTTTGCATGGCTTTGAGATGTGTGTAAAAGGAATCATACAGTATCAGCTCTTCTGTATCCAGCTTGTTTTATTAAGTGACTGAGCCACCCAGGTGTCCCTGTTCAATATCATTCTGGTTTTACAGATATTATTGTGTATAGTTGTAATTCTTTCATTTTCATTGCTTTATAGCATTCCATTGTTTGAATATATCAAAATTTCCTTATTCCATTCCTTTCCAATGTAGATGTTGGGTTTTTTTTTCTAGTTTTTGGCTTTTTTTGACTAATCATGTTAAGAACACTTTTGTACCTATCCTTCATAGGTCATAACTATTTTTTTTTCTGTTGGTTATCAACTAGGGGTAGAATTTTTAGTTATATAGCACACTTATGGCCAACTTTAGTAGAAAAATGCCAGGTTGTCAAAATGGTTGTACTGATTTTCATTCCCAACAGTGTATGAGTTTTCCTGTTACTCCACATTCTCACTAATATTTGATATTGTTCATCTTTTTAAATTTAGCCTTTCTGGTGAGCACATAGAGATATTTTATGGTTTTAATGTACATTTCTTTCATGAGCAGTAACATTGAGCTTATTTCATATATTTATTGGCCATTTGGAGATCCTCTTTTGTGAATTATTTGAGATTTTTTTTTGTGTTAGGTTACTTGCTTTTTCTTGTTGATTTGTAGAAATTCTTTATGTATTATTTTTTTTCTTTTTCTTCTTTATACATTCTTAATGAGCCCTTCGTCAGTTATGTGTGTTGCAAATATACATTCTCCTATTGTTCAGGTTTTTTTTCACATTCCTAATGGTGTTTTTTGATGACAAAAATATGTAATGTAGCTTAGTTCATCTTTTTGTTCCTGTATGGTCAATTTTTGTGTCTTTTAAAAGATATTTTTGCATACTATAAACTCATAAAAATATGCTTCTATGTTCTTACAACTTGCAAATCTGACATGCATCTGGAGTTGACTTTTTTGTATGTATGAGATAGAGGTCAAGATACCTTCTTTTTTCCACAAAGATATCTAATTGGCACCGAGTATTAAGTGACCATCCTTTTCCCACTCCACCATAGTGTCATCATTGTCATATATAACCATATATGTGGACTCTACACTCTCCTGTTCATTGGATCTATTTGTGTACATCACACGATCTTGTTTACTGTACCTTTGTAATACTAATTTCTGCTAATAAATACTAATACTAATATACTTAATACTAATATCCAGTTTTGTTCATCTTCTTCAAGATTGCCTTGGAAATTCTTGGCCCTGTGCATTTTCATATAACTTTTTAGAATCAGCTTACCAATGTCCATAAAGAAATTAGTAGAATTTTTATTAAGATTGCATTAAATCTATTAATTTGTGGTAGAAATGCCATCCTAAATATTGAGTCTTCCAATCTTTGAATGCCTTTAGGTCATCTTTAATTGCACTTGATAAAACTTTTACTGTTTTTAGATTCATTCCTTGGTGGGGCTTTTTGATGCAATATCAACTGGTGTCTTGTTTTTTATTTCATTTTGCATTTCTTTGTTGATGGCTCTGAGCCTTGTGAATTTTTTTCCTTACCTATATTGCACTAGGTTAGCTCTCCAGTACAACATTAAGTAAAAGTGGTGATGATGACACGTGTCTTATTCCTGACGTTAGGGGAAATCTTTCAGTAGTTTTTTTTTTCCCTATTCTCAAGGGGAATTCTTTCAACAGACTAGTTTGTAGACACTCTTTATTAGCTTAAAGGAGCTCCTTCTATTCCTAGATTGCTAAGAGTTTTATCATGAGTGGGTGTACTTTGTCTTTAAGTTATTTATCTGTTGCATCTCTTCCCTTACTAAAATGAGCACTCCATGAAGTCTTCACTGTTGTAACACCAGCAACTAGAACAATGACTACTGAAAATGAATTAATGAACAAATGATTGAGTGAAAGTAAAATCCCATTTAACTATTAGTATTTATATGAAACAAGGTCAGAGAATAAAATTTTACCACATTGCATTGTGAAAGAAATTCACTCTAAATATTAAGAATAACTAGAAACTTTCTTTCCCAAACATAATAGAAATAAGAAAACACTTCTGGCAACTTATTTGTTTGCCTAATGCTGAATGTGAAAGGTTGACTCTAACCATTGCTCTCCTTCCTTTTTGTTTCTGAAATATTTGTCCTTTTCCCCTACGTGGGCATTTCCCACAGCTCACAGTAAGAATGGCCACTACTTAAGCCAAAGAAAGTAGAACACAGGAGAAAGCTAAGGCCAAGGCTTGAAGGGATCTTGTTATCTGCATATGATATGAAAGCTTCCACGCAACTTAGCTAGGCTTATCTAAAACCAATAAAGTCATTTTTTAGTGGGAACAGATGTAAAGTTTAATACTCCTAATCTTTCAAAAATTAGATATTGTAAAGTTTAATTGAATTATATTGTCTTTCTAAATATGTAATTCCTTATCCTATTAAAAATTCTATTTTATTCAATCTCAAAGGGAAGGAGAAAAATAGCACTATCATAATAGTAAGACTTTCTTTCAGGAAGAGGTTCCATCTTGTTTGATATATATTTAGTTTTCGAAGCATTTGTGGATTTTTTGAGAAGTAAAGAGATTAAGGAAATAAAATCATAGTTCCCTTCTAGTGAGCAGCACCACATTCTAGGTACTTAGCTAATCACTTTTCATGTACCTTCTCAATGAATTCTAGGAGTTAAAGATTATGTTACCCTGTTTCTAGATAAGAACATAGAAACTTAGAGGGGCCTAAGGTCATACAGCTAGTTAAGTGCCAAAAACAGTCTTAACTTTAGATCAGGCAGAGCCCAAGTCTTATGCATTAGATAAATTGCATTTTTAATATTTAATTGGCAGTCCTTAATAAAGGAAGCTGAATGGCAAAAGGTTCCTTCCCCTTATCTATAGATACTTTAGGTTTGTCTATTTCCCCAGATCATGGAGAACCAGCAGTCTTGGTAAATTCTAACTATATTACAGAATTAATTAACAATGTAAAGAGCAATATTATATCGAATTCATAAATGATGATCTTATTTCTAAAATCCAAATTTGGTCAATGAATGATAGTTAAGGGCTCTGAATTTGGAGTTGTTTATCTGGGTTAGAATTTAGAGCCCATTATGGAAAGATCCCAAATTTCTATCAAATGATGAATGGATTAGAAGATGTGAGATACATATATATACATAAATATATATGTATATATATACACAGGAATATATATGAAATATATATATATATATATATATATATATATATATATATATACACATACATATCCAGAATACTGCTCAGCGATGGAAAATGAAATCTTGGGGCTCCTGGGTGGCTCAGTCAGTCGAGTGTCCAACTTCGGCTCAGGTCATGATCTCGCAGTCCATGAGTTAGAGCCCCTCATCGGACTCTGTGCTGACAGCTCAGAGCCTGGAGCCTGCTTTGGATTCTGTGTCTCCCTCTGTCTCTGTCCCTCCCCCACTCACACCCTGTATCTCTCTCTCTCTCTCTCTCTCTCTCTCTCTCTCTCTCTCTCTCTTTCACTTTCTCTCTCTCTCAAAAATAAATAAAAAAAATTTTTAATTAGAATGAGTGTGCAGCCTCATACTACACCTTTATCTTTAGTAAGTCACTTTCTTTGCCCAGTAAATCATAGGACCTGATTCTTTTCCTGCCAATGGACTCTGCCTTCCTTCTCTTGCAAAAATGAATAGAAGAACAGTAGTAACAGGCACCCAGCTTGGTTGGCTGGGTCAGAGCAGCAGTGCACCCTCCATCTTTAGCCTGTAAGGCACCATGGAAACCCATCATATCAGAAAAATGAAATTTTTGAAAATATGAGAGAAGATTTTCTCCACACAGAGAGGACATCATTTGAAGAACCTACTATTCTATATTCTAGGAGTTTATTAGATTCAGTGTTGTGGCTGAAATTTCAGTGTGGTTGCATAACTTTGTGATGCTTCATATCATCTTATGATATGCCGGGAAAGTGGTGAGGCACCTTAAAGTGCTCTCATGTCATGCTTCAGTGAAGAAACAAAGAGAGTCCCATCCCCCTCAAGAAAACTGTGGAATTTCCCACACTCAGCTAAACTGCTGGTCAGGGAAAATAGAGGAAATAAAACATGACTAAAAAGGAAGAAATCAAAGGAATAACAACAGGGCTGACTCTCAAGGAAATAGGAGTTTCTTTTTGTTGTTGTTAATGTTTATTTATTTTGAGAGAGAGAGAGCATGTGTGCAAGTGGGGGAGACACAGAGAGAGAAGTAGAGAGAATTCCAAGCAGGCTCCACAGGGTCAGCACAGAGCCTGAGATGCGGGACTGATCTCATGAACCTGTGAGATCCTGACCTGAGCTGAAATCAACAGTCTTATGCTTAACCGACTAAGCCACCCATGTGCCCCAGAAATATGAGTTTCTTGATGGAAAGTCTGCTTCCAGGAACTTGAGAAAAAGGTCAAGCATGAGAAACATGAGTCCACCAAGAACCAGCTTGGCTTGTTTTACTATGACTTCATCACTTCTCAGGCTCTTTCCTTCACTTTCATCCTTTCTCCCTTCTTCCCTTCCGCTTTCTCTAATTTACCCAATAACAATTCCTACATTTCCTTTTTTCCCCCTTGTTTATGCCATATTTTTCATTAAATACTGAGTAGCTTCTTCTCAGAGCTAATGAGGAACCCAAATAAATTATAGAATTATTCCTTTGTGACTATGATGTCACAACCTATATCAGAAAGACCTACTGCTAGAGCTCTGCCACTCATTTCTTTACTCGTATTCCCTTAATTCAATTTCCCACTCATCCCTCCATTTCCTCCAAACTACAGGTTAATACAAATACAATAAGAGAGTTCTAATGTCCTTGGGAATGGTTGTGTATTTCCATTTTGCAGTGATTTTATACCTATGTCTTATGTTGAAAAACTTTTAAAAGAGCTTTGTCACAGTCTCTTGTTGTTCCCCAAGTAACAGGTTTTCCTTTGCTACATTTCATGTTCAAGCCTTATATGTATCAAAAAGAGTAAATTGTGTCTTCTACGTACATATATGTGTGTATATAATTGGATGGATGGATGGATGGATGGATGGATGGATGGATGGATAAATAGGTAATTTATATAGATAGGCAGACAATCATTGCACTGGGATTAACTGAATAATCTTTTTCCCTCCAAAGGAACTGAAGAAGAAGATGAAGGGGATGACCATCTTCTAGGGTCTGTGGATGAGTTTTGGTGGTTTCCTCATATGTGGAGCCATATGCAACCCCACCTCTTCCATAATGAGTCATCTTTGGTGGAGCAAATGATTCTCAACAAAAAATTTGCCTTAGTAAGTAACTCTCAATCAAAAAATTTGCCCTAGTGACTCTTTTGAATATTACATTGAGCTAGTATACACTGACATTAGAACAAGTTGGTATTTTAGCCTTTCAGTATGTGACTTTTGAATTTGTATGGGACGCTCAGTACTATGCCTAATACTTTGAGGGTTCTAATTTAGGAAAAACTTCACAAGACACTCTAAGACTTACCTACTAGACAGTTTAGTCAGAGTTCATAAGACATGGCTCTCTGTCCAGAAGGAGCTTCTTGCTATATCAGGAAGGCAAAATATGCACACAAAACAATTTTCCAACAAAATGAGATATTCCATAACCTACTACTAAACTGTACAGATATAAGAACCCACAGTTCAGAGAAATAAGTGTCATTGGGAGTGGCCAGGAAAATGTACTTGTGGAAACAGGACTCTAGGTACACCTGAAATAAGAATAAAATTTACGTGCCAGGAAGCACTGGAGTGTAATGAGGCTGAGGGAAAAGACCATGTAAGGAGACCATAATGTGGGCACTAGGTAATGAAGACTGAGTCAGAAAGGTAATGGAAATGGGAGGAAAACCATTTAAACACATTGCAAACATATATGCTATAGTGACGGAACATTCACTTGACTGGTACACTGTTTCCTACTGAAGGCTTTCTGCTTCCTGACAGGGAAATTTACAGTAGAAGTTCTAATAAGTACAGTGTACGAGAAAATATGCTGTAAGCAGCAGGGATGGCATATAGTGATTAACAACCCAATTTAGCATGTTTGTTTCTGTGAATAATACTAATGGCACACAAACACATGGAGGACTCCAGATAGGCATTTGTCTATTTACCCAGAATTCTCACACCTTGGGCAGGGAGTGCCTTGGGGTAGGAACTATATTCAGTTCATCACGGCGTGGCAGCTCCTATATCATGAAGGTACTCAATAAGTATTTGTAGCATAAATGATCAAGGCAACAGAAATTATCATTCAAAAAGGATTTGAAATGTAATATATTTTTATCTATTATAGCATTTTTTTATTTCCAAACCATAAAGCTGATATTACAAAGTTCATAAATTATTTATATTGAGAATAATTCTAAAACCATCATATCATGTTCCTAAGCAAATCCTACTAATTGTAGACTTATCCCAGTGTGTAAAATGAATTAAAATACACAATGCTGGTTAATTTAAATATGATTTTGAAAAACTTAAAATATAATTGCTCCCTTGACAAACAGAAAATGTTTTACCAGAGATTTAAAGTTCTAACCCCATAACTAGAAATGATTGATTTCAAATACAACTGCTCAACTTTGAGGCTTTTCCACATATATGCCTTTCTCATCATTATAGTCCTTAAACAGTATAGTTCCCAACATTATATGTTCTTAAACATTATAGTTCTATTTCTTAACATATTTCACCCTGAAATGACATAAGAGATTGTGGTTGTCAAGGGTTATGTCTCCCTTTGCCGGCCACCTGACCATACAACTGTTAGCTTTTTGGCCACTTAGAATTTCAGAGTACGGACACTCACTTATCATAGAGTGTATTCTATGTAAACTGCTGGAGCCAGGATGTTCAGGTAATTGATCCACATGGTACCTTACTTAAAGGTGCACAATAAAAAGTAAGAATTTATAAAATACATTTTTCTATCGAGGATATAGAAGGCCAGACACTTTATGGATAGCATTAGAAGCCCATACTTGTCTTTGAACTTCAGTGACTGCCCAAAATAGATACGCAGCTGCAAGTGCACGATGGGCATGCACTGATATTTTGTCAAGAAAATGAGAACAGTGTTCTCCATATTGATATTGTGAAAATGTTCTGATAGAATTTGCAAACTCTTGTGAGATGAAGAGCCTCCTTTATCCCCCTAGAATATAAACAGAAATAGCGAACAGCATGTAAGAGTGTGTAAACATTGTCACACTTTTTAATGGAGAGCACTAAAAATCCTATCTCGATGCAGCAAACATTAATTCTATCATCTTCAAAAGTCTAAGACTTGCTGATATAAGCAACATTAATCAGCATGAGAGGATGTGAAGAAGAAAATTACTTTTATTCTTTAATCTGTGGAGAAAGAAAGGAAATGGTGAAAGACGAAATACATAGAGTAAAAGAAAGTATTAGTATAAGATTAAAAAGGAGAAGTAAGCAGGAAGGTTTTTTGTTGTTTGTTGTTTTTGGTAGCTTTCAAAAAACTAGTTTATCAAGGCAAATGTGATGAACATGACATTAACTGCTATCTATATTCCTCTGCAGCTACATAGTATCTAAACAATAGTATTCTATTATTACCTGAATGGATGGATCACTGAATGTTATGTTTGTATTAAAACAAGTGAAAATACTTGAAAGTACATATAATGAGAACAGACATGCACAGGGATTATATACATTTTTTTAGAATTCTCAACTAAAAAGCATCATGAGTTGAATAATTCAGAACTGAAATTTGGTCATTCTTACCCTCCTCACTCAAGTGCCAAGCAAAGGACATTTTCTTCAAAATTTCTTTCCTAAGTACAGGTTTACAACCCAAATTACGATCCTCAAAGCAGCAGAGAACAGTCATGAAGGATCTTCAGAAATAAGGCCAAATATGTTCTTTAATATTTAATCAATTATAGGACCCATGGATTTTTTTTTGGGGGGGGGGAGGGAGTCAGCAAAGGACAGATAAGAAAAAAGACAAATCCAGGACCAGTCCCACCCAGCCATAATCCCAAGAAAGAGAATATATATATGTAAAGCAATTGAGAACAGTGATTGGCACCTCACAAACAGTGATGGCAGCTGTTGTTTTGATTATCATTCTATTCACTATCAGAAAACTGCCATCTTCAATTTTTGCCTAGGCTCCTGGGAGGCATTTAGAGTGACAGGTGAGAGGAACCAAAATCCTCAAGTTTAAAAGCTTATTCTGAATTGCTATGACATTTGGCTAATGTGAATTCTACACATTTTCTAAACATGTGTTAACTCTTCTACTTCCCATCAAGGCATTAGGGTTACAAAGAAGAGGCTTTGCTGCTAAATTTAAAGAGGTAATGAGAAAAGGGTATTCATTTTTTATACATTCCATATTATTTCCTTTAATTCTTATAGCAATCCTGAATTGTAATTATATTCATTCTCACTTTATAGAAAAGGAAAGTGAAAATCAGAGAAACACAGTGATTCACTCAGGATTATAGAGCTTCGTGGGGGTAGAATTAAGACAAGAAATCCAGGTCTTCTAAAATGGCATATATTGTAACCGCCCAGGCTTTCTCACTAGCCTCTCAACCCAGTTCGAAGGAGTAAGTCTAGATTTCCCTTCTGTATGGTAATCCAAAAGAATATTTGATAATTCTGATAACATAAAGGAAATTGAAAACTAGAGGTGGAACTCATAGGGCAACTTTTTCCTGAGGTTCCCAGAGGTCCCCTAAACTAAGATAGGCAGAGTTTCTAAAATGTTGGGAAAGGAGACAACTAAACCTGAGGACCTTTCCACGTGAATGAGTTTCTTTTGTCATCTATAGATAGAAAGACTGCTTTAATTCAATGGAAATTATTCGAGAGGAAGTTTTGCCTCAACTACCAACTCACTAGATGAAACAAGGAAAAGCTTAACCTGTGCTAACAGTGCATTTCTAAACTGGGTAGCATCCTGCTTTTCTCCACCAGCTTAGAGATTCTGAATTTAAAAATGAGCATTTGTGTTTCTCCCAGTGAAGGAACTGAAAGAACATACAGAGAAGCAATGTGCTGGCCTGGGAGCAAGTGGGTATTCAGACAAGACTGGAGCTCATGGATAAAATTCAATATTCAAATGAACAATGGAGTTAGAAAACATTTAAAGTATGTTTCCAACTAAGAGAATCTGAGACTATGATGTAAAGCCCTTTTGTCTGAGTGTTCTCTATCACCATCTGTAACCAAATACCTGTTATTTTCATTGGGTTTTAGCAAATACATCTGATCTATTATCCTTTTGCACAATTGGACACTTCTGTCTCACAAGGGAATTTGATGTCCATTTTAATTTAGCTTTGAAAGCTCTAATAGCTTATTATGGAAGGTCAAGTAAATCCTTTAGGCAAACTTGCATTTGATGATTACAGCCACCAGGAAATACAGCTTTAGAGGCTGATTAGAAAATATTTTTAGTTTTCAAATATGGGCTGCTTCAGGTATTAAAATGAAATGTAAACAAGGGTGTTTTTTTTTGCACGATACCCATATCTGAAGCAAGGATTAATTATAACATTTGTTAATGACCTACAACACAGTTTGAAATATCTATTGTACAGAAGTGCCTGGGTGGCTTAGTTGGTTAAGTGTCTGACTTCGAATCAGGTCAAGATCTAACCTTTCAAGGAAACAACCAACAAAACTAAAAGGCAACCAACGGAATGGGAAAAGATATTCGCAAATGACATACCGGACAAAGGGCTAGTATCCAAAATCTATAAAGAGCTCACCAAACTCCACACCCGAAAAACAAATAACCCAGTGAAGAAATGGGCAGAAAACATGAATAGACACTTCTCTAAAGAAGACATCCGGATGGCCAACAGGCACATGAAAAGATGTTCAGCGTCGCTCCTTATCAGGGAAATACAAATCAAAACCACACTCAGGTATCACCTCACGCCAGTCAGGGTGGCCAAAATGAACAAATCAGGAGACTATAGATGCTGGAGAGGATGTGGAGAAACGGGAACCCTCTTGCACTGTTGGTGGGAATGCAAATTGGTGCAGCCGCTCTGGAAAGCAGTGTGGAGGTTCCTCAGAAAATTAAAAATAGACCTACTCTATGACCCAGCAATAGCACTGCTAGGAATTTATCCAAGGGATACAGGAGTACTGATGCATAGGGCCACTTGTACCCCAATGTTCATAGCAGCACTCTCAACAATAGCCAAATTATGGAAAGAGCCTAAATGTCCATCAACTGATGAATGGATAAAGAAATTGTGGTTTATATACACAATGGAGTACTATGTGGCAATGAGAAAGAATGAAATATGGCCCTTTGTAGCAACATGGATGGAACTGGAGAGTGTGATGCTAAGTGAAATAAGCCATACAGAGAAAGACAGATACCATATGGTTTCCCTCTAGTGTGGATCCTGAGAAACTTAACAGAAACCCATGGGGGAGGGGAAGGAAAAAAAAAGAGGTTAGAGTGGAAGAGAGCCAAAGCATAAGAGACTGTTAAAAACTGAGAACAAACTGAGGGTTGATGGGGGGTGGGAGGGAGGGGAGGGTGGGTGATGGGTATTGAGGAGGGCACCTTTTGGGATGAGCACTGGGTGTTGTATGGAAACCAATTTGTCAATAAATTTCATATATATAAAAAAAAAGATCTAACCTTTCAAGAGTTCAGGCCCCATGTCAGGCTCAGATCCTCTGTCCTCCTCTCTCTCTCTGCCCCTCTCCTGCCTGTGCTCTCTCTTTCTCTCAAAATAAATAAAATAAACAGTTTTTTTAAATCTGCTATAAAATATCTATTGTACAGCTTTTAAAATTGGACAAAATTCCATTTAATAAGTAAAATAACATTGCATTTAAGCCTCAAAACAATCATCAATATGTATATACTTTCAATTAAAGAATTAGAGCTAACATTTTTGATAAATTATGGTGGCTTAATTTTTAATGAAAAAATAATTAGTGGAAATTTTCATCAAAGAACTCATTGCCAATATCAGATGACACTTAACACTGTAATAGACAATTGTTATTAAAATTAGTAGTAGTAGAACAATGTTTCTAATCCTGAAAACATAAAATCTTGCCAAGTATTGTACTTTTTGACTGCATTATCATTACTCTTCAAATAGTGTCCTTTGCCTTTGCCCCCTTCTTTTCCAAGTTCAGCAGAACTGCTAATTCACATTAGCTGAAATGTCTATTGTCACAACTTTTTAGATTAGTGAGCACATTAACTTTTGTAATATGGAAATAAAGATTATAGTATCAAAATGTAATTTAAAATATATTTAAAGACTTGCTGGCTTAAGGAATATATGATAATCTTTTAATTAGTTTGCTTGCCAGCTAGAGAATGAATGAATTCTATCATTTTTACTTCAATGAAGCACTTCGTAAAAAGACACATTCGATTTTTACTTTATTGATATTGAAAACAAAGCACAGTTCTTGTGGTCCTAATAGAAATAGAGTTCAAATCAGGATGTGAAAGTCCACTTGGAGCTGGTAACCACTTCTTCAGTTACCCAAGTAGCACAGTTTTAAAAAGACACTAGCCATTATTCAGAGCATGATGACCAATATGGTGAAGTCTATAATTTACTTCATAAAAAATAATGGCTGAAGGAACTTGGTAAGGCCAAGAGACGGAAGAGGGACCAAAGGATGTATTATCAGGACAAATATTCAACCTAAAAGTTCGAGGATGGCCATCTCAGTGATTCCAATATCGAAATGTGTCAGTGCTAACACCCTTACCCCCACTACCACCTCACATCCTCCCCCAGGATGTCCCAAATCTCCCAACTGCTCAACAACTAAAGGGGCCTGGCTCAGAGTCTCCAGCATCTATCTCCAGCTCGACCGCTGACAACAGTTTTCTGAATGATTGGTGGTATAGCATGCCGGCTGGTAAATATTTTGAATATTACTCCTGAGTATAATCAATCAATTATATGATTTAGAAGGAACTTAAATAAGTACATTCAGAAAGTAAGCCATAGGAGAGGGAATACAATCCTATATATTCAGGTAGCGTTTTTCTTCTAATCTAGGTTCTTTACCTAGAATGGTGATTGACACCTCATAGGTGCTCAATGTTTGGTAGATGAAAACATAATAAATAAATATTTCTTCCAGATCTTAAGATTTTATCATTACTGTTTAAAAATGTAGGTTTTATTGTTATTTGGGTATGGTGAGCTCATCAGATCAGGAGACGACCGCAATTGAAAAGCTGGTTTGTTACTCAAAGTTTCCAAAGAGGAGAGAGCACACCACACCATCCAGGCCCCATGGTGTAGCACTAGAGTCAGTAGAGAGAGTATGGGGAATCCTGTAGTTCCTACAGGAAAGGCCAGACAAGGCATGGTAAACAGGTTTCTAATGGTGTTATACCTGGTCCTGAGATGATTAGGGAAGGGAGGTAGCTCCTCAGCTTAAGAAGGAAGTGATTGTGGGGCGCCTGGGTGGCTCAGTTGGTTAAGCATCTGACTTCAGCTCAGGTCGAAATCTCATGGTTCATTAGCTAGAGCCCCGTATTAGGTGAGTTACAGCCCTGCTTTGAGTGAGCCCCTCTTCTCTCTCTCTCTCTCTCTCTTGAGATTCTCTCTCTCTTTCTTCCTCTCTCTGCCCCTCGCTCACTTGCACCCTTTCCTCTCAAAGAAGACAAAAAACAAAACAAAAGCCAAAAAAAATGGAAGTGGTTGAGAGTAGGGACCCTGAACAGGTTGGTTTACATTTGAAGAGCATGCTCTTGGATAGGTGTTTAACTGTCTCTAGGAACTGGATAGCCCTGGGAGAGGCAGTCTTTCCCGGGTCAGCAAGGTCTCAGATGTCAGAGCATCAGAAATACAGAAAATAAAAAGGCATGATTAATACAGTTACATATACCTCTAAGTTATGTATCTTGAAGCATTCCATAGGTTTTCAAATCCCCTCATCATTCCAGTTGCCATAATTGTACAACATCTAACTTGCCATTCTCCTTCCATAATATGTTGCCCTGTGTGACCATTATCAGAACAGAAAACAGTACAATATTTTTCCTTTATGTACTTTACTTCTATTTATGTAGCCAAGAGCACATTTTTTTTAAACCATCATATCCCACCTGTGTCTGCCAGACCTTCTGCCCATGAGCTATTTATTAAGCCTTCAGGTATTTGTTTTTGTCCAATAGCTTTTGTAAACTGAATGCTAGCTTTGCGATTAAAACTCCCCCTTTAACATTTCATATTTGTCATGTGTTCAGTGTTTCAGTATATCACCATACTTGTAAAGATTGATTCTGTTATTTAACATGCATTACTTCTGTCCTAGTTTTGTGTCATCCATATATTTTACAAGTATACTTTATCAGTATGACTTTTGCATCTTCATCAAGTTGTTGATCAAGTTGAACAGGCTCAGAAGAGCACGTCTTAAAGGAATTAAAAGTCTAGAAGTTTTATTATTTCTAATTCCCTTAAGACATGCTCTTCTGAGCCTGGAAAATACTGAAGTACTTTAGTTCATTATAGTTAACAATTTAGTTCCTCGTGTCTTTTATTCTAATTTTATGTTTATACCATCATACGTATTTTGAAGAGCGGTTCTCTTTGATAGGGAAAGTAGAATCAGAAGAGATATTGGGCATTTCTGCTTTTCTTCCCCAATCATCAAAATTTTTCAGCCTCCTCCTTTCCAACTGTGAACATGGAATTAAATTCTTTGTGTATCTTTTGCTGATTAGAGTTGTTTTTAATTAGCAATTTATGGAAAATAAACTTATTTTGAACTTTAGTCTCTTTCATTTTTTTTTACCATTTTTATTTATTTTGTTTTGTTAGTTGTTTTTGTCTTTGGTTATTTGCACTTGCTTTCATCTCATGTACCTGTTTTAAGCCTTGGTGAATGTGAGGGCCCTATAAGTAGTTTCTTTAAATAATAGCTAGTATTACTGACCCTTCATTATGTGTCTAGAACTCTTAATTAATAATCTTATTTTTTCTTGTATTAATCATATTTAATTCCTGTCTCAACCCTTCTGACCTCATCTCTATTTTATAGAACACAAAAAGATGATATTTGAAGGAGTTTATTGAGTAATTACTCCCATCCACAAAGCAAAGCCACAGTTCTGGCACTCGAATTCAGAGATTTCTGACTCTTAATCACGATGGTAAATAGATGTTTTCTTCCTTGTTTTGAATAATTATAATTCTCTAGGACGCATTACATTTTTTGAATCCCCAATCCTTCTTCAGCTATACTCCTTTAATGTATTCCTAGTGTATATTCCTTTAGTGTATCGTTTCACCTTTTTCTATCAGAATGTTTTAAAATCTGCTATCCTAAACTGAAATTTCATATCTAATTATTTTCAGAATTACATATTTTAAGCATTTTGAACTCCAAGATGACATTGTCATCTCCTTCCCAGAGTTCAGTCACTTCCATATAGACTGTAGAATCTGAGAATATTAGGGGTGCCTGGGTGGCTCAGTCAGTTGAGCGTCCGACTCTTCATTTCGGCTCAGGTCGTGATCCCAGGGTCATGGGATCAAGCCCTGCATCAGGTTCTGCGCTGAGCATAGACCCTGATTAATATTCTCTCTCTCTCCTCCTCTGCCCCTCTCCCCAGCTTGTTCTCTCTCTCTCTCTCTCTCAAACAAATAAACAAACAAACAAAAATCAGAGTATATTAGAGTGGGAATGTTGAGGATGGAGAGAAGCAGAAAGACTGGAGGTAAGTAGACAAATTGGATTACTATGGAAATAACTAAAGAAGAGGACATAAAGAACAGCTTTAAAACTAACAGCAGAAGTGAAATTATAAAGGAGAGAAATGTATAAACTATTTCTGAAATAGAATCAATAGGTCTTCTTGTTGGATGGATGATGAGGAAGCCAGAGGAGATAACAAGTCAAAAATAACATCAAGGTTTGAGCCTCCCAATTTTCTATCTGTGTATACTTATTTAAAGTATGTAGGTATGAACTGCTGCTTTTCCTTAGAAGCTCTGTATACCCCCTCCTACCCATTCTACAGATGCACACCTTTTTTTTTTCTTATTTAGATACATCATTACACTTTTGAAAGTGGTTTTGATTACATCAGGAACTTAGAATCCTTTTCGTTGTAAATCCCTTTCCAGATTAATTTTTTCCATTCTATAGGAAGATTTCATGCTCCCTGAGAAGCTGGAGAGTATAGAAAACTATTCTTCAATTCCTTTCCTGTATTTCTCTAGAGACAAAAAAAATTCTACACTGCATCTCCAGCACATGTACGGTAATTTAAACTGGTTTTGTAAAAAGAAAGATAAATTTAGTACATGTCCTACATGAAAATAGTCCCGCACTGCCCAAATTTATTTGGGCACAAAATGAACTAAAAGCCTTTATGAAATCTCCAAGAAACTCTTTGTGGTGAGCTGGAGTCAGATGCAGGGATGGAGCTGGGGAAAGGTTTATTTCCAGATCCATGCATGCTGCTACTAAATTTTGACTGCTCCTTCCTTTTTGAGTGCCTTGCATTTAGTTAAAATGGAAGAAGCATTTGTTTTCTGAGAGGTTATCATAAACATGGCAGAGATGGGAGTGATGGCAAAAGAAGACATGACAGTAAGGTCCACACACATGCTAACCCTTCATCCGCTTTGGCCTTTTCACGTCTCCCCCTCCATGTCCACAATCATTCAGCTATTTCCATGAGTTCTTTCTTTGCACCATATCCTGCTCCATTTCAGTGCTTTCGACCCCCACTCCACTTTGACATCTTTCACCCTACACCTAGATCCGTGCAGCAGCATCCAAACTCACCTCCTTAATGCCCCGTTCTGTTCAATTCATGTTCAAATCAGGGAATGCTGTGAAACTTGAAATTCTATTATGCTATTTCCCTACATGAAACAGAACTTTGCATTTCAATTAGAAAGCTTCTGGACTCTCTAGACAAAATGCAGGAAGAGAAATTTGAGTTCCATGTATTTACCAGACATTATGCTTAGTGCTTTTCACATGTCCTCAATTAATATTCTCACAACCACTTGTGAGGCTGATCATCCCCATATTGAAAATGAAGAAAGTGAGGCTCAGAGTGCTTATATAATTTTCCTTAAATCATATAGCCAGTGAAAGCTGAGAAGGGGTTTGACCCCAGGTCTTCCAAGCTCCAAAGCCCATGTAACCAGCAAGGTTGGTATAACTGAAAATTGCCATGTAGTTGATACTGTTATTGACTGCTGTTACCAAAATATTACAATCAGAATGTTATTACTTCCCTAAAGAGCTATTTTAAACAAATTCAGAATGTTAAAATCTGATTTTTTACAATGTTTTTCATTTAAATAGATGTTTATATAATTTATGTAATTTCTTGTGTTTGGGCAACCAGCACCACGAGTGTGAACTGTCCTGGTGGCTATCATAAATATCAGAGGGTATGCAGTAGTTATAACAAAGAGCAGTATCAACTTTTTTATTCTTTCTGGAATAATAAACTTCAATTAAAACTGGTACTAGGCATAATTAAAGATTCCTACTCTAATCAACCCTGTGTATGTTCAGAAAGATTAAATGTGTTTGCAAGTACCTTGGGAATTTGAGCCTGTCCCTGAATTGTTTATAGCTTTATTACCTCTCAAGGACCCAAAGGTCCACATAAAACTCATCACTTCAAACTCTGAGAAAGCTGGATTAAACTAAACCCTCTGATTCCTCTATTGTGTCTGTAGATCATTTTATTTTTGGTTATTTTGCTACAGCATTAAAAAAAATCTTCATAAATTCATTTTTTTATATTTCTACAAACCCCTCCATGTGTTTACTTGAAGAAATTGCAGCAGTTCAAAAAACTCCGCCTGGCCTGTGTAAGGTACAAGTGTTTACATCATTCCTTTGAGTATTCTCACAAAAGTACACCCCTTAGTGGCATGTTGACTTATGAAACACTCAACAGTGATATGACGACACTTCACAAATTCTGAAGGGAACTCAAAGAGAGGAAAGCAGCATGTTCTGTTAAATAGAAACTTACCTGAAATAGATTACACCATTATTAGGGAAGACTAGAAAAAAATCTGTCCCCCCAAATCATTCCTTCTTAGAGGCTACCAGTGAAAATGAAGTTTAAATTTCAGTATTGGTGCTGAATTATTACCTTAAGTTTTGTCACTGGAATTTCTTAATGCATTTGGCATACTAAATTTCATTTCAGTTTTTCAACTAAGTTGTTAACTTGGAGTAATGCCTGAAGGGGAGTATGTGATGTCAAGGACGGTTTTTGCTCATATTGTTATTATAACCTTATCAAATTTATGGTTTGCCAAGAGTATTTTTACCTCCCATTTTATCCATAATATCAATTACTTTTCCAGAAAAAAATATATACTTTTTTGTAAAACATTTTTTACATAAGATTGATAGTGATAGTGTATCTTCTTTAGGAATGTCTCCTCTTAAATAAGAATTCTGAAGAGGTTTTTTAAAGAGAAGTGATGTGGAAGGATTCTTAGTTTACCTCTCTTTCCTTGTCTTTTTGTTGCTTAAAACAGAAAGAGAATATGTGGCTCGGTCAGTTGAGCATCACACTCTTGATTTGGGCTCAGGTCATACATCAGACTCTGCTGAGTGTGAAGCCTGCTTAAGATTCTGTCTCTCTCCCTCTGCCCCTCCCCCTGCCTCTCACTCTGTCTCTCTCTCTCTCTCTCTCTCTCTCTCCCTCTCTCCATCCCAAGGAAAAAAAAAGAGAATATTAACAAAATGAAAGGAAATTAAATAGTAATTGACCAATAATATGTTTATATTATATCTGTCATTGTATACAACTCTTTGTAATTAATTTTATTACCCCTACTCAGCAAGCAAGGGAAGTGAGGCTTGGTGAGACCTGCCCAAGTTCCTAAAACTAATGAAGGGCAGCACTAAAGTTGAGCCAAGGACTTCTATATCTGTACTTCCTCCAGGATACCATACTCTCCCTATCCCTGAGATTGTCTGGTAGACACCAACCATTTCATTGTCATGGATTTCAGTATCTTTAAATATGAGAAGAATAAGATTATTTTCTCACGATGTAGTTGATGAAACACTATATATTCCTTTCCAGAGCTGAGTAACTTCACAATAATAAGGTCATACTTCCAATTTATTGAGTTACTATAATGTCACTCCATTTCACAAGGTTTCATTATTAACACCTTTAACACTTTAATCCAAAGACTAGTGTTTCTGTAGGCATGCTTCTTTCAGATCCAAACTATGAGACAAAGAATATCACCTTCCTGGGGTTTCTGGACCCAGGGAAGCTCATGTAGGCTGTGGTGTCCAGAGTTTTTATTGGGGTTTCATTTCATAGGCATGATTGATTAAATCACTGGCCATGTGATTGAACTCAATCTTCAGTTCTTCTCCCCTATCTGGAGGTCAGGCCAATATTACCCGGATCAAAGCCCCTCCCTCTAATTACACGGGTGGCCTTTCTGGTGTGGCCAAACTCCATTCTGAATCATCTTGTCAGCTTAAGCTCAGATAGGGTCTCAGGGGCCCACCATCAATAACAAAGACATTCCTATCACTCAGGAAAATTTTAAGGATTTCAGGCTTATCTCCCAGGAACCAGGGATGATGAAGACCAGCCAAATTCTTTATTATACAACAGCTGACAACAGAGGATAAATTTAAACTCTTAAACCAAATGTATTAAAAACAACATGATGACCACAGCAGAGTTTTCACATACCAACCAGCAAGCAGAAATTTATATGATGAATTTAATATTACCATGTAAAAAAAACCTAGAAATAAATTTATTGGCCAAATCTATAAAAATTAACCAAATTTATGTAAATATGCCAATCACTTTTTAGGAGGTTATTCCTTAAATTTATAGGTGGAAAATTACACATGTTAGTTTAAGATTAGATCATGGATTAAAAACAGTACATTTATACTTAGCATCTGAATATAAGATCACTTCTAAAACCAAATAGATTATGTCAAAGAAACAGAATTTTAAATCTGAGCTTTAGTGACTACTTGCACAATTGAAAAAAATTAAAATATCAGATTCCTATACTAAGGTAATTATTTCTTTCAGAATCTTTTATTTCAAACCATACCAGAGATACTATCATTTATCACAGGAACATATTTTAATATTGACAATGTTATCATTCAATTTCAAACCTTAATTCCCTAACCTAAAGATAAATCCTGACTTGCTTGGTTTCCTTCTAGGTGAAGAAGGAATTCACTTCTTTGAAATGGTAATTTCCATCAATTGTAACTGCTACAGAACTCCTCCTTCTCCAGATGGGAGAGAGGCCCCCTGGGCTCCCATAAGCTAAACTTTGTGTGTGGCCTGTTAGTTTCACTTTAGGAAAACAAATTGTCTTTAGAACCTTTAAAATGCTCCTTAATTCAAGGGAATCATTTTCTTCATATATATTTTTTTTCTTCATAGATTTAAGATATATATATATATATATATATATATATATATATATATATACACACACATATATATGTGTATATATACGTATATATATATTTATACGTATATAGGGATATATACGTATATATACATATATGTATGTGTGTATATATATATACATATATACATACATATACATATATACATACATATATACACACATATACACTATATATATATAGTGTGTGTGTGTGTATATATATATATATATATACATAGTGTGTGTGTGTACACATACACGTGTGCATGCACTCATATGTCTTTTATGTTAAAAGGTTCTAATTTCATTTTCCAAACATGCTCCTATCACATGGAAAAATATATTCTTTTCTATGTGAAAAGCAATAGCTTTTAAAGAAGGCACTTTAAAAATCAAGGCAAAACAATATTTTTCCTAGAAACAACTGCAAAATATACTACCAAATGTAAACATATAGAAACTGTATCATAAATCCATGTAAATTGTAAATGTAAATTCTCAGTACTATGAGATAGTTAACCAAAGAATGAACTTCTATGTAACTGAGGAAATGGGACATTCTAACCAAAATGAACTGTAGAAAGCACTTAGAAGTTTTTCCAAATTATGTTGTAATGAACTTTTAGATTTTTTCTACTATAGAATACAGAATGTCTGTTTGGTTGCCTATCATTGTGGGTTTTCTAATTACATTAGTTTTCAAACTTGCTAATCTGAGACATGTGGAAACAGGCAACAAGTCTAGTCCTAAATGGAAATTTAAAAGGTTCTAGATTGAAAGGGGAAAATATTAAAAGTAAGTAAAGTACCATTCCATTATGCTATGTGAAATAAGTCAGACTGAGAAAAACAAATACCATATAAGTAAAATCTTAAAAAAAAAAAAAAAAGAACGAACAAAAAACCAAATCAGAACTATAAATACAGAGAACAAACTAATGGTTGCCAGAAAGGAGGGAGGTAGGGGGTTGGGCAAAATGGGTGAAGGGGAGAAGGAGATACAGGCCTCTAATTATGGAAGGAGTAAGTCTCGGGCATAAAAGGTATAGCATAAGGAATACAGTCAATGATATTGTAATAGTGATATAATGGGACAGATGGTGGCTGTTCTTGTGGTGAACACAGCATAATGTATAAACTTGTCAGATCAGTAAGTTGAACACCTGAAACTAATGTAACATTGTGTGTCAGCTATACTCAAATTTGTAAAAGGTAAAGTACCATTCCTGTGCTAACAAGAATTTAAGTAAACATTATCAAAGATTATAATAAACAATGATTCTTCAGTAGTGAAGTTAATTGAGCAGCTCAAATATCTGAATACCAAATTTTTTTCTCTTCTTTTAGTTTTTTGGGGAATTTTTCTAAGGAACATAGGATCATTCTTGCTTCATAAAATTGTATTATCTTCACATTGTCTATTTGAAAGTATTTAAATGTATAATTTATGAAAATCTTAAAATTTTTATTCTATACAGTATAATTTAAATATATAAGTTCATAATAACAAATAAATGTGTCTATTTTGCACTTGAATAAAAATTTTTAGCTACAGTCTCAAAAAATGTTTTCATGTATTACTCATGTAAGTGTTAAATTTCCCTGTGAGGTACCATATGTCCATTCTGCAGGCAAGCTGAGAGTTTAACTGAGATCATTGAGAAAATGAAAGTTAAAATGAAGGGAGGTGGTCAGAATCAGTTCACAAACTTGCTCAGTAATATTTGAGTGCTTGCTATTGGCAAGATACTGGCCATGTAGCAGTAGACAAAACAGAACCCAGAACTTATGGAGCTTATTGTTTTGTGAAGAGAGACATTAAGAAATAATTATACAGAACAATATTCACTTGCAAACTGTCCAGTGTACTATGAAAAAGAAACGAAGGCTACAAAGAGAAGTCTTAATGCAGACTTAATTTAGATAAGGACTTGTCAGTGAAGGCTTCTTTACAGATATGACAGGATGAATCACCAAAAAGAGGTGGCACATTTATCCCAGTGAAGAGTTGGAGTAGGGACATTCCAGGCTAAGAAAACCATATATAGGAGGATGCTAAGGTAGGAAAATGCTTGACGGATTTCATGAAAAGATTAATGTGATGGAAATACAGTGAAGGGAGGAGGGTGGTGCAAAATGAGACTAAGGAGAGAAGTGTCATATCGTGCAAGGCTTGAAACTATCCTAAGAGTTTTGTATTTTACCATAAGTCAAGGGTAGATTTTGAATAGGAAGGTATAGGATCATATTTGCGACTTTTAAGTCTTACTTTGGCTGCTATGTAGAAAATTGATTAGATTCAGCAAGAAAGGAAAAGGGTAGAAGAGTTAGGAGCCTGTGCTAGAAGCCCATGGAATAAAATGGTAGATTATTCTATGTAATGGTGATGACAGAATTAGAGAAAAGTGGATAGATTTAAGATGCAAACTGGAGGTAGTACTGATAGGATATGATAATGGACTGGATTTAAGACAGAATGAGGAAATAGGTGTCAACAACAACATCTAATTTTTTCTAGCCACTAGTTGGATGATGACCGATAGTGTCATTCAATGACATGGAGGAACCCTGGGGAGAGAGCATATCTGGAAGAGATGGGAGGTGGAGATTCATAGTTCAGCTGTGAGACTAATTAATCCCACTTGTGTTCTAAGTTTTTAACTTACATTTTATAGTAACAGAGCCATATTCCCCAGTCTTTTTGGTCCATGTCCTCCACCAGGAAAATCTTGGTGTGGATTACTGAGTTCCTGGAACTAATGAAGTGGAACTTCATTAATCAAGGATTAATGAAGAAGGAGAATTAACTTTTTAAGCTAAAATGTCTATTATTTTAGACTTTTTGCCCCATGTAATAAAATAATATGTGCTTAATTTCACATTAAAAGGTTTAGAAGAGAATATTCACTCGGGAATTAAGCATTATGGCTAAACCTTCTAAAACCTGATAGTCTGCCTTCCAAAATACACCACCTACATCTTAGCCCAAACTTTTCTGTGCAATACCATTTGAAGTGTTCTTTCTGGTATTGAATGCAAACTTGGGAGCCAATTTATGTTGCCCTAATCTAAAGCTCTTTTAAAGGAGATTTTCTACTAATGAACTGTCAATGATTTATGGGCTGGAGCCACATGGCACTGGTTGAGACAATTTGGACAGATCAGGCTGGGAAGCAGACACAAGAAGAGCTATTAGGATTCAAGTCACAGAATCCTCACAAGAGCGAATCCCAAAATCTGCATTGAAAATAGAAAAGAGGGCCTAGCTCTTTTACTGATAAAAAGGTGGCCCAGTGGTTTCATAATATCCACATTATAGTTGAGTAGTAGAATCATAGCTTACCAAAAAAAAAAAAAAAAAAATGGAGTCAGATGAATAATGACAATAAACAACAAACATTGAATGTGTATCATGAACTAAATGCTTTCCCTGTATAATATTATTTAATTTACTCTCAACCCCTTTGAGATAAGTACTCTATGACTAGCATTTTAGAGAATAGAACATGAGGCTTAGAGGTTATAAATCATTTACCAAAGGCCACATGGGTGGAAAAGGGGAGAGTGAAATGGCCAGATATGTCTGACTCCAGGAGTGGCGTTCTCTACCACTGTGACACCTGCACCAGCACACAAATAAAAGATGAGACTAAAAAGCCTCAGCATTTCTTCAGTGTTAAAAGTTGGAAATAAAAACAAAAATTGTGTATACAATTGTTCCCCCAGTATTGGGGAATATTCCAAAATAAGGGAAGTGTACTTGCTGTGCAGGACGATCCTTTTCTTACATGGTGTTCCTGAAGACACAGCCAAACACTTATGGGCATTTAAAACTATCTTGAGCTTTCTATTAGCATAATTTCTTACAAATTTGGAGATATTTGAATTTAATAGTACAGTTCCTATCATTGTGAATTTTTTTTCCTTGCTTCTTAGAAAACTGTCAACCTGTAATTGTTAATTTTTTTTCTTTAAATTTCTATGATTGAAATTCATTTTCTTTCACCAAGTCCATCATCACTGCACCCCTATTTTTAAACCAGTTTAGATGAGTACTTCACTGACCTTTTCTCACACAAAGTATGCCTTGGTAAATTATTTTTAATTGAAAAAAAATTGCTTTAGTTTGAGTTTTTAAGAAAACAGTAAAAAATGCAGTGAGATGTTTCAATTTAGTTTTTAGTGAAATTCTAAATGATAAAATAATAATTGCATAAACATGGTAATTTCTACAAAAACGCAAATAAGATGAACATGAAACTTTCTCTGTCACTCTTCAGAAACACAGGCATGGGCCACTCCACTCTAATACCATCCATTCTCTTTGTCATGGCACAAATTTGGTAGCTTCCCTTTTCAGCAACTCCAACTATACCTGCCTGAACTCAGCCTTCAATGATGAACAGAATTTACAAGATAAAGGAACGGGGTATTCCAATTGAGAAGAGCAGTGTGTACAGTATACAGCAAAGACTTGAAGGGAATCATCAGACATTGGGGGTGGGAAGGATGGATGCTGATAGGAGATAAGGTCATGTAGATAGAATTGGGGCCAGATGTTGAGGGCCTTTTATGTTGTGTAAAGGAGTCTGATACTTAAGGAACTACAAACCATTGACAACCTGTTTTCTTTCTATGTTCAGGGGCTTCATATATGTCATCACCTCCTGTTGTTATATAAGTTGGAAAAAAAAAAAGCTAGCTATACAAACTAGCCAAACACAGCTAGCCTCTTTTTCCATATCCATTTGTAGCATATTTCTACAATACATTTAGCAGCCTGATACTATGGTTCTCTGTATGTGAAATTTTTCTTTGACATGAAGAAAAGCCATGACTAATTCAAGGAAAGCCCATTTAGGTGGAACTTTTGAAGACTATAAAGCAATTGAAATTATAGCTAGAAAAATAAACTATCTTTCAGGAGAAAAAATACACATCTACTGCTGAAGCCATGGGTGATCTTTCTATAAAAGATACGTTTCATCTTTTATGCCTGTGCAATTTTCCTCTAAGCCAAAAGATTCCTCTATATATCAGGATTAATGGACCATCTCAAATGAAGAAGAACAATCACATTATACAAGGTTTCCCCAAACCCCCTGCAATATATCCAGATGTCACATAGCTTTAGTTTTGGAACTTTCTGACCGGGTCAGAATCAACTGAATAGAAGATAGTAGTGTGTGTGCATATATGCGTGTATGTGTGATTTCAAAACAATTTTTTTTTTAACTGGACTCATTTTATATACAAAATCTTGACTTCAAATCAACTAAACTTCCAGATTATTTGCCTCTTTCAGTACTTTCTACTTTTACCAGGATTTCACGCTCAAGGAAAATTGCTCTGAAGATTTAATACATTTTCTCATTGAAAGTGCGTGTTTCTCCCAAGGCGGGGAACATAGTCATTGACCCACATGCTGAGGGACCAGCAGAAGTGTGGAAAACTTGGTAGAACCTGGGCGACAGACAAAATAAAATCCTATTAGCAGATCTAGCAAACTCAGAATGTGTTCTATTCCTCTAATAAAGGTTGGTCTTATTTTGTGGGGAGTGCTGAGTGTTGTTTGTAGCAAGTGCTTGTCCTATCACTTATTGAAATTGTGAGAAGGGAGAACAGGTGGTAATGACAAGATGCACTAATGCAGACTCTTTCAAGTTGCTCACTAAAATCATTAGTCCTCTTCCACCCCCTCTTCAGCACAAATGTGTTAACGTCAAGACTGGTGGAATGGTTACCTAGGCTTCATGATGTCTAGAGGCCTTAATATTTGTTACTTTAGTTTTACAATACAATTAAATAATGATGGACTTAAACAAATGTATTTATACCACCTTTGAAAATCCTGGGGTAAAAACGGGATCAAGATAAATCTTCCCACGTTCTAATTCACATATGCTTGGTCTTAGGAGCATGGCATTCCTACGGACATGGGCTATGCGGTGGCCCCTCACCACTCGGGAGTCTACCCTGTACACGTTCAGCTTTATGAAGCCTGGAAGAAGGTTTGGAATATTAGAATCACCAGCACTGAGGAATATCCACATCTGAAACCAGCTCGATATCGGAGGGGCTTCATCCACAAAAACATCATGGTGAGCTTCCTCCGGTATGCATAGGGTACAACCAATTCTTCCAGATTTCCATTCTTCATTTGAAGAAAGAACGAAAGAGGCAAGCGAAATGTTGAAAGCTTAGCTATAGGAAAAGCTGCATGTTGCAGGAAGTACATTCATCATATCCATGCAAAGGATGTTTTAATTAGGTTACCTCTTCTCGATTCTTCAGTATAAAATGTTCTGCTTTGTTTTTACTGACACTACTACTATTAACCAGGAACTGATATTAAAATACTCAGGAAACACTACATCTGACTTGCAGGTAATTTATAGAAGCCATCATTTCCTCAAAAAGTTATTTAGTATGTAAAACTAAAACCACCTCTCTGCATATTAACCATGCTGCTCTTGTACAAGTCAAACTGTTCTCTTTACCATGTCAAACCAAACAAATAAACAAAAAATTCAACTACTTACAGCAAGAAGCTATATGTGAAGTCCTGCATAATCACTAACAGATCATAATATAGAGTACAAAAGTAACAGATGATGTTAATTAAGTCATTTACATCCATTGTCAGATTCTCCCCCAAGCTTCTCTGTTTGTTTGTTTTTTTTCCCCCTGGTGATAAATGCACACTGTCAAGATATGTTACTGCCTGATGCTTTGTGAGGCCTCCCAAAGTAATTAAATCCTCCTTTTTCCCAAATTAGAAAATCCAAAGAGTACTGGTGAAGTTAGGGATGGGCTTCCTGGGACACGTACTGGGAAGGAATACCACACAGAAGAACACTATGTGGTGAGGCACTAGAACTCTCTGTCAAACTGTGTTTGACCAGATGTCTGCTCTCTAGAATTAAGTGTAACTGACTTCTTTTCAGACAGTTTTCTAATGTCTGCAAAAATTACAGAATGGATAATGACATTTAACCTAGAGCAACTCCCGTCTTGACTTTTTCCTCAACAAAAACTTGTAAATGCTAGATGGGGACAAAATGGCTCTATTTTATCCCAGTCTGCCCTTCTTCTTTACTGAAAATAAACTCACTATGCATCAATCTGCTAGGCTTTTGATCAGAGAGAGTTTAGGAGACTTGGGTTATATTATTTAAAAGTATGGAAGAGTATTTCAAATCATATTCAGGCTTAGTAGAATAGTAAACTTAAGTCTCTAAGGACTTTATTAAATGTTGTTCTCTTTTGTTTCTGTTTCTCTCTGTACTGCCAGAAAATTTTCTTGCATATGTCCCATGAGATATGTTCATTTTTCATTTCTCCTGAAAACATATTTTACCTGTATTATAAATGTACAAATCTTGCAGGTAATAAAGGCTGTAACAGATTTCCTGTTTTGACAGAACTGTCCCTATCGCTCCAGTTTTGTACCAATCCATGGAAACCTTCTATATTTGTTTTGTAGGCTCTTGGATGAGAATTTCCAAGTGGGAAATGTTCAGCAGGCAGGTGACTATGCAGTAAAAGAGAGAGGACAGGGCTTGGAGGCATCCAAATAGAGATACAAGTGAAGACCACCAGAGCCAATACCCCCTCCTAGGGAGAGACTGCAAAGAAAAAAATCACACCCATATTTTGTTTTATGACATGAAGGAAACTTTTTTTTTAATATTCACAAATCAAATTCCAAAGGCCTTAAATGAAAGTCATTATCTTCCCATCAAACCAGCTTTTATTGATCCTGCTATTCCCAATTCAGTTCTACGTTTCAAACATCACACTGGCCACTGCCCGCCCACCCCCCCACCCCCCCACCCCCCCACCCCCCCACCCCCCCACCCCCCCCACCCCCGCCAACTTCCAGTCTCGACATTCCATCAATAATTCCTTTACAATAAGTTTTTTTCCCCCTGAGTTTCCTACAGCCTAATTCACTGCCTTGATTTCATGTGTAAACTACGTTGCTTGTTCCTACTTTGTCTGTTTACAACTTCTATCCACCTCCTGCACTGCAACCTAGCCCACAGATAGTGCCAATCTTTTCATTCCTTTTATTTTTATTTATTTTTTTTAATTTTTTTTCAACGTTTTTATTTATTTTTGGGACAGAGAGAGACAGAGCATGAACGAGGAAGGGGCAGAGAGAGAGGAAGACACAGAATCGGAAACAGGCTCCAGGCTCTGAGCCATCAGCCCAGAGCCCCACGCGGGGCTCGAACTCACAGACCGCGAGATCGTCACCTGGCTGAAGTCGGACGCTCAACCGACTGCGCCACCCAGGCGCCCCTATTTTTATTTTTGAGCACAACCGGTTTTATGAAATAACTTTGAGTCATTTCCTCTCCTGTTCTAGCTTTCCCAGTCTGCCAACACACGTGGGTGGTATACAGTCTATGAAACTTAATACAAATTGACCCTTTGTATGGACTATTTTATAAACATAAAACTCAGTAACCAACCCTAACCCCTTAATCTTAAAAGTGTCCTCTTTGATTAGATGCCTCCCCTTGTCAGTGAATCAGTGTCTACCTGGCTTCCCTCTGCCCAATAGAATTAAATGCTTTCCCTATTCCAAATAATGTTTACAAACTGTTTCCCATTTGGGAATTTCTTCCTACAGGTGAATTTTATTTCCTTCACTTCTCCTTAAATCATCTGGTTTAATTTCTCAGTTTTGTAGCATTCTATTAAGTTGGTGCAGGTTCTAGTATTTTTTATTATTATTTAAACTCAAGTTAGTTAACATACAGCGTGATATTGGTTTCAGGGGTAGAACCCAGTGATTCATCACTTACATATAATACCCAGTGCTCATCCCAACTAGTGCCCTCCTTAATGCCCATCACCCATTTAGCTCATTACCCCATGCACATCCACTCCAGCAACCTTCAGTTGGTTCTTTGTCTTTAAGGGTCTCTATAGTTCGCCTCCCTCTCTCTTTTTATCTTATTTTTCCTTCCCTTCCCCTGTGTTCATCTGTTGTATTTCTTAAATTCCACATATGATTGAAATTATATTTGTCTTTTCTGACTGACTTATTTTGCTTAAAATAATATCCTCTAGTTCTATCCACATTGCTGCAAATGGCAAGATTTCATTCTTTTTCATCACCAAGTAGTATTCCATTGTATATATGTACCACATCTTCCCTACCCATTCATCAATCGATGGACATTTGGACTCCTTCCATAATTTGGCATTGTTGATAGCGCTGCAGTAAACATTGGGGTACATGTGCCCCTTCAAATTAGCATTTTTATGTCCTTTGGATTAATACCTAGTACTGCAATTGCTGTGTTATAGGGTAATTCTATTTTTATTTTTTGAGAAATCTCTATACTGTTTTCCAGAGTAGCTGCACCAGTTTGCATTCCCACCAGCAGTGCAAAAGGGTTCCTCTTTCTCCACATCCTCACCAACCGCTGTTGTTTCCTGAGTTATTAATTTTAGCCATTCTGATAGGTGTGAGGTGATATTTCTTGTAGCTATGATGTAAAGTTCCCTGATGATGAGTGATGTTGAGCAGCTTTTCATGTGTAAAGTTAGTAGCAGATCTGTCCACTGAAATTTGGCAGGCCAGAAGGGAGTGGCAGGAAATATTCAATATGCTGAATAGAAAAAATATGCAGCCAAGAATCCTTTATCCAGCAAAGCTGTTATTCAGAATAGGAGACATAAAGAGTGTCCCAAACAAAAACTAAAGGCGTTCATGACCACTAAACCAACCCTCCAATAAATGTTAAGGGGGACTCTCTGAGTGGAGAAAAAAAAAAGACCAAAGTAACAAAGACTACAAAGGACCAGAGAACATCACCAGAAATGCCAGCTCTATAGGTCAGGTAACACAATGACACTAAATTCATCTTTCATAATCACTCTGAATGTAAATGGGCTAAATGTTCCACTTTAAAGACACAGGGTAGCAGAATAGGTAAAAATCAATATCCATCTATATGCTGCCTACAAGAGACTCATTTTAGACCTAAAAACACTTGCAGATTGAAAATAAGGGGATGGAGAACCATCTATAATGCTAATGAAGGTCAAAAGAAAGCCAAAGTAGCCATACATATATCAGACAAACTAGATTTTTTAAATGTTTATTTATTTTTCAGACAGAGACAGAGTGTGAGCAGGGGAGGGGCATAGAGAGAGGGAGACACAGAATCTGAAGAAGGCTCCAGGCACAGAGCCTGACACGGGGCTTGAACTCACGAACCATGAGATCATGACCTCAGATGAAGTCTGATGCTTAACCAACTGAGCCATCCAGGTGCCCCCAGACAAACTAGATTTTAAAACAAAGACTGAACAAGAGATGAAGAAGGGCATATCATAATTAAGGGGTCTATCCATCAAGAAGATATAACAGTTGTAAATATTTATGCCCCCAACTTGCTGGAACCCAAAGATATAAATCAACTAATAAAAAAAACATAAAGAAACTCATTGATGATAATACAATAATAGTAAGGGGACTTCAACACCCAATTTACAACAATGGACAGATCATCTAAGCAGAAAGTCAACAAGAAAACAATGGCTTTGAATGACACACTGGACCAGATGGACTTAACAGACATATTCAGAACATTTCATCCTAAAGCAGCAGAATACCCATTCTTCTCGAGTACACATGGTACATTCTCCAGAATAGATCACATATTGGGTCACAAATCAGTCCTCAACAAGTACAAAAAGATCGAGATCATACCATGCATATTTTCAGATCACAACACTATGAAACTTGAAATCAATCACAAGAAAAATTGAGAAATCCCCCAAATACACGGAGGTTAAAGAACACCCTACTGGGGTGCCTGGGTGGCTAGGTCGGTTAAGCGTCCGACTTCGGCTCAGGTCATGATCTCACAGTCTGTGAGTTCGAGCCCCGCGTCGGGCTCTGTGCTGACAGCTCAGAGCCTGGAGCCTGTTTCAGATTCTGTGTCTCCCTCTCTCTCTGCTCCTCCCCTGTTCATGCTCTGTCTCTCCCTGTCTCAAAAATAAATAAACGTTAAAAAAAAATTAAAAAAAAAAAGAACACCCTACTAAAGAATGCATGGGTTAACAAGGAAATTAAAGAACATGGAAGCAAATGAAAACACAACAGTTCAAACCCTTTGGGATGCAACAAAGACAGTCCTAAGAGGAAAGTACATTGTGATTCAGGCCCATCTCAAGAAGCAAGAAAGCTCCCAAATGCACAACCTAACCTTACACTTTTCATACTTTTTTAAATGCTGCCTTCATTTTGGCCTTCCTAACCTTGATACTTCCAGTTTTCTCCATACCCCTTAACTTGCTCTTCAAGTACCTGAAAACAATTTAGACTAAATCTATCTTTCCATCTTCTATTTTCCTGTAGCTAATACAGACTCACTCCAGACAAAAAGTTCTAAAACAGTATTGCTGTGTCTACATCTTTGTCATTTTTTTCTACCTTGAAAGACTTTCTGAACACACTGTACCTATTCAAGATATTCAAACTGAATCCTAAAAATGATTCAAAATCATGCACTTTTAAAATGTAAAACTAACCTAGCGTTTAATCATGTGGTCATTTTGTTATTTAGCTTTGGGGTATTTCTCATTATCCTGGTATACCTTAAATCTTCAAGGGTAGAAAGTATAAATCTTTGTGTTCTCCCACATGGACTTACACAGAGTTTAGAATATGTATTTGTTTAAAAAAAATGTATAAATGCTGTATAAAGTTTGGATTTCCAGGAAAAAGATACTTTCATGAATTGTTAGGGAATATATTTAATTCAGTTAGAGTATCTTTGCACTTAGTCCTTTTTTGCCATTGATTTTGTGCATAACATTATAAGAATGTGTAGTATTTTTAAATGTAAACATCACCAGAATGAATACTCCACAATAAATTGAAGTTCCTTTAACTATTTCATCAATATAGAATGGCTTCTGAGGATATTTCACCAATTTTCAAAATATAAATAGGAGATAAAGTTTTGATTTATACAGCAATATATGATATACAGATTGAGCTAAGAATTATGTTTTCTAAGAAAACTTTCAAGGATAAGATTGAAATTTATTATAATACACAAACTAAAGAAAAAGAAGTATATTTGTAGAGGCTTGCAAAGCACGAAAAGTCCTATAAAGGTAATATTTTGAAAGCACTTACTGAGCCAAATGTGCTTCAAGAAAAAAGGCAGAAAAAAATGAAGATCAGTTTGCTGAGGACAATAAACAGAAGACTCATCTGTGTAAGATTCTGTAAGCTTGTAGTTCTCCAAAGTGTACTCATTAATTTTCTACTACAAGTACACAGTGACAAGCACAGGTCATTATGAAGTCATTATATAAGATTTAGCTAAAGATTGTACCATCCTGCACAGCTTTAATTCACACTTTCTTTTATAATTGCACTGTTATTTTACCAGGAAAGCTGTAAGAATTTGAAAAAAAATATCCTTATCACAAATGTGTACAATTGAAGCAAATAATGGTTTTCATGTGCAAAGGATGAAAATAAGACTTTTTCCTAAGTGAGCTTGTATCATTTTGTTTGTGACAGTTTATAAAAATTAATAATCAAAAGCATAATCTCTTTTTTATTTTTGAAACTGGCAGGCTTCAGACTTAGAACTCAGGGCAATTTCTAAAGCCTGCAGCAGTCCTTTCAGAGTAAAGAAGATACTATGATTTGTGTCTCAAATATTTATTCTAATTTAAAATATAATTTCTTAAGAATCACATTAAGTTAATAACTGACCTTTTTCTAGTGCATGTGTAGAATTTGGAAGAAAGTATTATCCTTAAAATTTTTGCCTACTACACTACAGGATAACACAGACAATTCCTATATTTTTAAAGTATCATTTTTACTTCATTTTTATTTTTTAAGATGCTGGAACATACTAGGCTTCATAGCAGCAGTACTGACTTGGAGATTTAAAATAGATAAGTGGCTAAAATAATTCAAAGTCTATCTTAGTTTTAAAATATTTCTTCAACTTTCTTCTGTATTCCTTCTGTACTGATGTCATCCTTGCTTTCCCAGAGTGTGAAGGATTTTCTGGGCCTGAGTTAAGAGTTGTATAATGAGGGGTGCCTGGGTGGCTCAGTTGGTTAAGCGTCCGACTTTGGCTCAGGTCATGATCCCATGGTTCGTGGGTTCCAGCCCTGCATTAGGCTCTGTGCTGACAGCTCAGAGCCAGGAGCCTGCTTTGGATTCTGTGTCTCCCTCTCTCTCTGCCCCTCCCCCACACATGCTCTGTCTCTCTCCGTCTCAGAAATAAACATTAAAAAAAATAATAAAATTAAATTAAAAAGAGTTGTATAATGACACCAGTTTATGCATCAGCTTCCATGAAAAAGAACCCATGGTTCAACAAATTAATTGGTTGAAAGCAATTTTTCCTTACTTGTTTATTCTTCCTTCAGGTTCTTCCAAGACAAACCTGTGGGCTTTTCACTCACACAATTTTCTACAAAGAATATCCAGGAGGGCCTAAAGAGCTGGACAAGAGTATTCAAGGAGGTGAACTTTTCTTCACTGTGGTTCTCAACCCAGTAAGTACTTTGAGTTATTTTCAAAAAAAAAAAAGAAAAGAAAAGAAAAAGATGAAAAATGACAGGTGACTGAAAATTACCTTGACAAAAAGGCCAGGGTATGGGTAGTTTCAGTCAAATCAATATGAAGTTCTAGGTCCAACACAGAAAAAGACTAAATGCAACCACATATAGAGATGGCGACAAACTCATTCTACAAGAAGCAGTGACAAGTGGAACTTATGGAAAGCCAGGAAAGTGCTCCAGAACTTCCTTTGCATTGAAAAGTGTTCAGAATTTAGAGATTCTTGCATTTATGGAGAACAAGACCTTTTTTTAAAATTTTTACTTAAACTCCAGTTAGTTAACATACAGTGTAATATTAGTTTCAGGTGTACAATATACTGATTCAACACTTCCAAACAATAGCCAGTGCTCATCCCAAGTGTCCTCCTTAACCCTCAACACCTATTTGATCCATCCCCCCACCCACCTTCCCTCTGGTAACCATTAATTTGTTCTCTGTAGTTAAAAGTCTGTTTCTTGGAATAAAAGACACCTAAAGTTAATCCTAAGGAAAAAAAAAAAAGAAAGAGTCTGTTTCTTGGTTTGCCTCTCTCTCTATTTTTTACCTTTGCTTATTTGTTTTGTTTCTTAAATTCCACATATAAGTTAAATCATATTATATTTGTCTTTCTCTGACTGACTTATTTCACTTAGTGTAATACACTCTAGCTCCATTCACGTCATTGCAAATGACAAGATTTCATTCTTTTTGATGGCTGAGTAATATTCCATTGTGTGTATATCCCACCTCTTCTTCATCCATTCATCAGTTGATGGATATTTGGGCTCCTTCTATAATTTGAGTATTGTAGACAATACTGCTATAAACATTGGGGTGCATGTATCCCTCTGAATTAGTATTTTTGTATCCTTTGGGTAAATACCCAGTACTGCAATTGTTGGGTCATAGGGCAGTTCTATTTTTAACTTTTTGAAGAAACTCCATACTGTGGAGTGGCTGCACTAGTTTGCATTCCCACCAACAGCGCAAGAGTGTTCTCCTTTCTCCACATCCTCACCAACCTTTGTTTTTTCTTGTGTTGTTGATTTTAGCCATTCTGACTGGTGTGAGATGATATCTCATTGTAGTTTTGATTTGTATTTCCCTGGTGATTAGTGATGATAAGAATCTTTTCATGTGTCTGTTAGCCATCTGTATGTCTTCTTTATATCTATATATATGGATACCTATATATATATATATGTATATATATATATCTTCTTTATCTCTCTATATATAGATATATATAGAAAGAGAGTGATATATATATATACATTTTTTAAATATATTTTATATATATTCAAAACCCCAAAAAAGGAATAATCCAATTAAAAAGGAAAGAAGACATGAATGGATATTTTTCCAAAGAACAAGATTTTTCACCTATAAAACTCTTTTATTCCCACTATGGACCAGTTTTCTCATTTAGATGACCATTAACTCTATTATTCTTTTTTTTCCCCTCCTATTTAAAGTAAAGGTATAAGCGGGGCACCTGGCTGGCTCAGTTGGTAGAGTGTGCAACTCTTGATCTTGGGGTTGTAAGTTCAAACCTCATATTGTGTGAGAGATTACATAAAAATAATTTTTAAAGGGTCACCTGGATAGTTCAGTCGGTTAAGCATCTGACTTCGGCTCAGGTCATGATCTCACAGTTTGTGGGTTCAAGCCCCACGTTGGGCTCAGTGCTGACAGCTCGGAGCCTGGAGCCTGCTTCAGATTCTGTGTCTCCCTCTCTTTTTCTACCCCTCCCCTGCTTGCACTCTGTCTCTCTCTCTCTCTTCCAAAAATAAACAAACACTAAAAAAATAATAATTTAAAAACATAGTTTTAAAAATGAAGTAAAGGTATAAGCAAAATGGAAGAAGAATTAGATAAGAAAATATGGTCATTTTGGATACATTTATGTGAGATCTTGTCTTGCTAGGTCTCATGCTGGGCAGAGCAGCCTGTTTAATTGGCTTCTGCCTTTCCTCCTTCACTTCTTAACTTGTGTCCCAGCTCCACAATGAATCATTTGCACATATATCTGCTTGAGGCAAGTATTATAAAGTTGTGTAGAGAAAGATGAACCAATTGAAGTAAGGTGTATGAGGAAAAGAAGGAATTTTATTTCCCTTCTGAAAATCACTAACATAAAAAATAAAATTGGGTTTATTAATCAGATAGATGTATGGGTTTGCCCCTGGCATTAGCAATACTCAAGATGAAAAAGTATAATCTTCCAAATGTGAAAAAATGTCTATCAGCATAAAAATTGAAGAATGTAGAAATAAAGAGAATAAAATTTGAAAGGCCCACTCTGGACCCTAATTTTACAAGTCTTACAAATAAAATTGCAGGTATTTTTCATCTTCTTGTATGTAATGACTGTATTCATTTCTCAGCTTCGATAGGAATAAGGATAAGGACTAAGGAATAAGGATAACTCATCTTTGTGCAAAATCAGCATGTGTATCTAAAAATCAATAAATATAGTTTGGGGTAGTATGGCATCTTGCCTTTTTGAAGTTTATTCATCTTCATACCCCCAAAATAGATGTAATTCTGATTTATACATCAGGAAAAAAAATCTGAGTTTTCTAACATATCTATTCTCTAATATATTTATAAGAAATTTTTTTTCACTATTTCAAAACCAAATTATTCTTTTTAATTAAATAAAAATCTTATAGTAAAGCTTGTGTGAATCTTGGATACTAATTTGAGCTAAATTAGCTGAGCAAATGCTTTAAATGTTTAGCAAATCTTGCTACTTTTCAGGCCTTTATCGATAATATTTGGCAATATTGTTTGTCTTGATGAGAAGATCCATGGGGAATAAAGGGGAGAAAAAACTTTCCCACAAAACTTGTGCTTCCTGATTCAAAAAACTTACAGTAGACAATTACTTTCAGATAAATGCTGGAATTCAAAATAAGTGACAGATCCTTGTCAGATACCATAAGATAGAGAAGGAATCCAAATTAATTTCATCTGGCATGCCAACTCCAATTTTTGGAAGCAGCTATAGTTCCCTGGAGATTTCTGGTTGAGAAGCCCACTTCTAGACTCAGCCCAAGTCTCGCCCAAGGGAAAACTGCTATCATTAGTTAGTGATGTTTGCCTTTCAGAACAGAGTGAGGAGGAGTGACCTGTTTCCCATGAATTCTCCATCCCAAAATTACATGTTTGGGTAAAGCTTGTGTTAAAATTAAGAGAGGTCCAGGTGCAGTGAGGCATGCTACTAATTTGGCAGATGGCACTCTTTTTTAGGTCAGAATGAGAATGAGAAAACCTTGATGGAATCAAAGCAGATATTAGCTGCAGGAAAGATATGAAATTTAATTATAGTGGATTTGAATGATACCCATTATAAGCTTAAGTAATACCCCAGTCTTTGATTTCTGAGAATGTTGAATGAGTTTGCTGTTTCCGATAAAAAAGGCAGTTGTGTACTGGAAACATATCTATGTCTCTTAAACATATTCAAATACACTTGAGTTGAAAATGAAAATATAAGCAGGACTTTAATTAATGTATTTTAAAAGTTTTCTTCCTATATGTCAACATAATATCAAGGTGCCAGTAAGTTTTACCAGTATTGGGGTAACTCTTCAACAGAGTACCTCTCAGAGTTAAACTAGAACAGATCACAGTAAAGATAACTAGAATAACTGTCTAGCCTGGAATGTTCTACTGTTACCAAAGTATTTTTTCTTGCTAAAGAAAAAAATGCCAACCAAGTAAATTTTTTTTAATTTTTTTTTAATGTTTACTTATTTTTGAGACAGAGAGAGACAGAGCATGAACAGGGGAGGGGCAGAGAGAGAGGGAGACACAGAATCGGAAACAGGCTCCAGGCTCTGAGCTGTCAGCACAGAGCCCGACGCGGGGCTCGAACTCACGGACCGTGAGATCATCACCTGAGCTGAAGTCGGACGCTTAACCGACCAAGCCACCCAGGCGCCCCGCCAACCAAGTAAATGTAATATAAAGACAAATATTATCACCGTCTAGAAGAGAGAAAACCTCAGCCATCTCCAAATATATTTCCCATGTCATAGGGCCTAGCCTCCTCTGATGTGGGTTGGATACAGAGATTTTAATTAATAGACTCTGAAGTTCAGGTACAGTTGAGAGATGGACCCATCCAGCTATTTGAGCCTAGGACCATTAAGAAATTAAGAATTCTTTTCATTTATGGGACGCCTGGGTGGCTCAGTTAGGTAAGCATTCAACTCTTGATTTTGGCTCAGGTCATGATCTCACAGTTCTTGGGATCAAGCCCTATGTCAGGCTTCACGCTGGCAAGGTAGCACCTGCTTGGGATTCTCTGTCTCCTCTCTCTGCCCCTGCCCCTCCCCTACTTACGCGCTCACTTGCGCTCTCTCTCTCTCTCTCTCTCAAAATAAAAAAATAAACTTAAAATAATAGAATTATTTTCATTCCTTTTTATTTTACGTTCTAAACTCAACCAGCGACTTCTTGATTATAGTTCACTTTCCTATACAGATCCTACTATAGGAAAAGAATATGTTGATCATAAGAATTTGTACTCACTATGACAGTAATTTGTAGCGCAATTTTATAAATCTTCTTTCAATCAGTGAATACTTCCCATGTAACCTAATTACCAGGAGAAGACCCCCTCTAAATTGTACATATGCTAATATTTCAGTTCCTCCATAATTTACAATTTATAGTTTTAAACTAATGATGTTCTATTTTTATTAATTTCATGATCTTCACTAATTTCCTTCTATCCCTAAGAAATGGATGCTCTCTGTTAGTGTAATGAATCAGGTTCTGGAGTCCATCAGGCTGAGTAACAGATCCTGAAGTGTTTGTTGATTGATTCTGGTAGGTAATAATCATTATTTTATGGATCTACCACAGGAGACAGCCACTGGAATGATCCCAGAATCGCTGTTATCTATAGACACACAAGCACAAAATTTCTACACAAACATGTAATATACCCAGACACAAATATTCTTAATCAATTCACAGTGATACAGGTACCTTCATTTATCCTTTAAAAAAGAGTCTACTTATTTTACATATCTATAAGATAATATGCAGAACTGAAACTTAGGAAGATGACAAAAGATATCCATTGACAATAACTGTATGCCCTCAACAAATAGAACCCCATTACTCTATGACATACATACTTATACAAAAGGAGCTAGTAAAAGTATACTGTTCATTTTAACATGAATTTCTGGTTCAACCTATCTTAGGAAAATGTGAAAATAATTAACTAGTGTAACAAATGGAATAGTTCTGGATTAGACATTGTTCCTCTGGGAGCCATATTATCTTCTATGGCTCCGAAAAAAGATGTCACCTTCTTGCTCCAGTGTTCTTATTAGTAATTACCAAATGTTCTAAGTCTTGGTTTACTCTCTTATTCAATAAACAGACTCTAGATATTGAGTCATTAACAATTGGTATCTGTGGGATGCTGGGCCTCCCTTAAACCTTCTTGATAATAAAATCAGTGCTTGCTTCACTTATTAATCCAAAAGAGTTGTGGATTGCCATGAGATTCATGCACTTACCACACTCTTGGAATCCAAGTGGGGCAGAACCCTGACAGCACAGCAAAATTATACTTCCTTCATCAAACTGTTAAACATCCCAAACAGTTGATAATCCCTTTATGCCCATATTTTATTAAATATTTTTGTCTCTCTGTTTGTCAAGTTGATATAGCATTCATCCACTATACCCTCCCTACCCTCTTACCCAAATTCCTTCAAGATAAATCTACATTGTGTTTCTCTCGTTAAAGAAAAATCATAAACGTGGATGTGAAAAGAATGAGTATCTTAAACTGGGAGTAACACATGAGTGGATTACAATGAAAAGTAAAACAACATTTACACAAGATAGCAATATATACAGAAATTAACCCACATTGAGAAAAAAAAAATTTAACTATAATTTACAAGTATAGGGATTATGTGTGCTTATCTATAAAATTCATCTAAAAGGAAGCAACGTTTTTTCCCTAATGAGAAATTTTATAATTCTTTCTTTTCTTATTTACTAATCCTGCAAAAAATTATGGTAACAGAAAACCCTATATTAAAAAATAAATAAATGATGGGGCACCTCAGTGGCTCAGTCAGTTAAGCATCCAACTTGGGCTCAAGTCATGATCTCACAGTTTGTAGGTTGGAGCTCTGCTTTGGGCTCTGCACTGAGAACTCAGAGCCTAGAGCCTGTTTTAGATTTTGTGTCTCCTCTCTCTCTACCCCTCCCCCACTTGTGCTTTCTCTTTCTCTCTCAAAAATAAATAAGTAAACATCAAAACAATAAAAATAAATAAATGATAACAATAACAACTTTGGATGGTAGGAAAATGATTCCTGAACATGCCTAATAATGAATATTACTTGAGACACTGATTTTTAAAAATCCAGACTTCAGTGCATCAGAATCTCCAGGGAACAGTTTTGGGGACCTGAATATTTATCATTTAGGTGATTCCTTTTTTTATTTTTTATTTTTTTTTATATTATGTTGATTTGTTTTTTTTGGTTTTTTTTTTATATGAAATTTATTGACAAATTGGTTTCCATACAACACCCAGTGCTCATCCCAAAAGGTGCCCTCCTCAATAACCATCACCCACCCTCTCCTCCCTCCCACCCCTCATCAATCAGTTTGTTCTCAGTTTTTAACAGTCTCTTATGCTTTGGCTCTCTCCCACTCTAACCTCTTTTTTTTTTTTTCCTCCTTCCCCTCCCCCATGGGTTCCTGTTAAGTTTCTCAGGATCCACATAAAAGTGAAACCATATGGTATCTGTCTTTCTCTGTATGGCTTATTTCACTTAGCATCACACTCTCCAGTTCCATCCACGTTGCTACAAAAGGCCCTATTTCATTTTTTCTCATTGCCACGTAGAATTCCATTGTGTATATAAACCACAATTTCTTTATCCATTCATCAGTTGATGGACATTTAGGCTCTTTCCATAATTTGGCTATTGTTGAGAGTGCTGCTATGAACATTGGGGTACAAGTGGCCCTATGCATCAGTACTCCTGTATCCCTTGGATAAATTCCTAGCAGTGCTATTGCTGGGTCATAGGGTAGGTCTATTTTTAATTTTCTGAGGAACCTCCACACTGCTTTCCAGAGCGGCTGCACCAATTTGCATTCCCACCAACAGTGCAAGAGGGTTCCCGTTTCTCCACATCCTCTCCAGCATCTATAGTCTCCTGATTTGTTCATTTTGGCCACCCTGACTGGCGTGAGGTGATACCTGAGTGTGGTTTTGATTTGATTTCCCTGATAAGGAGCGACGCTGAACATCTTTTCATGTGCCTGTTGGCCATCCGGACGTCTTCTTTAGAGAAGTGTCTATTCATGTTTTCTGCCCATTTCTTCACTGGGTTATTTGTTTTTCGGGTGTGGAGTTTGGTGAGCTCTTTATAGATTTTGGATACTAGCCCTTTGTCCGATATGTCATTTGCGAATATCTTTTCCCATTCCGTTGGTTGCCTTTTAGTTTTGTTGGTTGTTTCCTTTGCTGTGCAGAAGCTTTTTATCTTCATAAGGTCCCAGTAATTCACTTTTGCTTTTAATTCCCTTGCCTTTGGGATATGTCGAGTAAGAGATTGCTATGGCTGAGGTCAGAGAGGTCTTTTCCTGCTTTCTCCTCTAAGGTTTTGATGGTTTCCTGTCTCACATTTAGGTCCTTTATCCATTTGGAGTTTATTTTTGTGAATGGTGTGAGAAAGTGGTCTAGTTTCAACCTTCTGCATGTTGCTGTCCAGTTCTCCCAGCACCATTTGTTAAAGAGGCTGTCTTTTTTCCATTGGATGTTCTTTCCTGCTTTGTCAAAGATGAGTTGGCCATACGTTTGTGGGTCTAGTTCTGGGGTTTCTATTCTATTCCATTGGTCTATGTGTCTGTTTTTGTGCCAATACCATGCTGTGTTGATGATGACAGCTTTGTAGTAGAGGCTAAAGTCTGGGATTGTGATGCCTCCTGCTTTGGTCTTCTTCTTCAAAATTCCTTTGGCTATTCGGGGCCTTTTGTGGTTCCATATGAATTTTAGGATTGCTTGTTCTAGTTCCAAGAAGAATGCTGGTGCAATTTTGATTGGGATTGCATTGAATGTGTAGATAGCTTTGGGTAGTATTGACATTTTGACAATATTTATTTTTCCAATCCATGAGCAGGGAATGTCTTTCCATTTCTTTAAATCTTCTTCAATTTCCTTCATAAGCTTTCTATAGTTTTCAGCATACAGATCCTTTACATCTTTGGTTAGATTTATTCCTAGGTATTTTATGCTTCTTGGTGCAATTGTGAATGGGATCAGTTTCTTTATTTGTCTTTCTATTGCTTCATTGTTAGTGTATAAGAATGCAACTGATTTCTGTACATTGATTTTGTATCCTGCAACTTTGCTGAATTCCTGTATCAGTTCTAGCAGACTTTTGGTGGAGTCTATCGGATTTTCCATGTATAATATCGTGTCATCTGCAAAAAGCGAAAGCTTGACTTCATCTTTGCCAATTTTGATGCCTTTGATTTCCTTTTGTTGTCTGATTGCTGATGCTAGAACTTCCAGCACTATGTTAAACAGCAGCGGTGAGAGTGGGCATCCCTGTCGTGTTCCTGATCTCAGGGAGAAAGCTCTCAGTTTTTCCCCGTTGAGGATGATGTTAGCTGTG
Source organism: Felis catus (assembly GCF_018350175.1). NCBI lineage: Eukaryota > Metazoa > Chordata > Mammalia > Carnivora > Felidae > Felis > Felis catus. Next base: position 105,307,245 of record NC_058371.1, on the reverse strand, counting down.
GGCTTTTCATAAATGGCTTTTATGATCGTTAAGTATGTTCCTTCTATCCCGACTTTCTCAAGGGTTTTTATTAAGAAAGGGTGCTGGATTTTGTCAAAGGCCTTTTCTGCATCGATTGACAGGATCATATGGTTCTTCTCTTTTTTTTTGTTAATGTGATGTATCACGTTGATTGATTTGCGAATGTTGAACCAGCCCTGCATCCCAGGAATGAATCTCACTTGATCATGGTGAATCATTCTTTTTATATGCCATTGAATTCGATTCGCTAGTATCTTATTGAGAATTTTTGCATCCATATTCATCAGGGATATTGGCCTGTAGTTCTCTTTTTTTACTGGGTCTCTGTCTGGTGTAGGAATCAAAGTAATACTGGCTTCATAGAATGAGTCTGGAAGTTTTCCTTCCCTTTCTATTTCTTGGAATAGCTTGAGAAGGATAGGTATTATCTCTGCTTTAAACGTCTGGTAGAACTCCCCTGGGAAGCCATCTGGTCCTGGACTCTTATTTGTTGGGAGATTTTGGATAACCGATTCAATTTCTTCACTGGTTATGGGTCTGTTCAAGCTTTCTATTTCCTCCTGATTGAGTTTTGGAAGAGTGTGGGTGTTCAGGAATTTGTCCATTTCTTCCAGGTTGTCCAATTTTTTGGCATATAATTTTTCATAGTATTCCCTGATAATTGTTTGTATCTCTGAGGGATTGGTTGTAATAATTCCATTTTCATTCATGATTTTATCTATTTCGGTCATCTCCCTTTTCTTTTTGAGAAGCCTGGCTAGAGGTTTGTCAATTTTGTTTATTTTTTCAAAAAACCAACTCTTGGTTTCGTTGATCTGCTCTACAGTTTTTTGAGATTCTATATTGTTTATTTCTGCTCTGATCTTTATTATTTCTCTTCTTCTGCTGTGTTTAGGCTGCCTTTGCTGTTCTGCTTCTAGTTCCCTTAGGTGTGCTGTTAGATTTTGTATTTGGGATTTTTCTTGTTTCTTGAGATAGGCCTGGATGCAATGTATTTTCCTCTCAGGACTGCCTTCGCTGCGTCCCAAAGCGTTTGGATTGTTGTATTTTCATTTTCGTTTGTTTCCATATATTTTTTAATTTCTTCTCTAATTGCCTGGTTGACCCACTCATTCGTTAGTAGGGTGTTCTTTAACCTCCATGCTTTTGGAGGTTTTCCAGACTTTTTTCTGTGGTTGATTTCAAGCTTCATAGCATTGTGGTCTGAAAGTATGCATGGTATAATTTCAATTCTTGTAAACTTATGAAGGGCTGTTTTGTGACCCAGTATATGATCTATCTTGGAGAATGTTCCATGTGCACTCGAGAAGAAAGTATATTCTGTTGCTTTGGGATGTAGAGTTCTAAATATATCTGTCAAGTCCATCTGATCCAATGTCTCACTCAGGGCCCTTGTTTCTTTATTGACCGTGTGTCTAGATGATCTATCCATTTCTGTAAGTGGGGTGTTAAAGTCCCCTGCAATTACCACATTCTTATCAATAAGGTTGCTTATGTTTATGAGTAATTGTTTTATATATTTGAGGGCTCCGGTATTCGGCGCATAGACATTTATAATTGTTAGCTCTTCCTGATGGATAGACCCTGTAACTATTATATAATGCCCTTCTTCATCTCTTGTTACAGCCTTTAATTTAAAGTCTAGTTTGTCTGATATAAGTATGGCTACTCCAGCTTTCTTTTGGCTTCCAGTCGCATGATAAATAGTTCTCCATCCCCTCACTCTCAATCTAAAGGTGTCCTCAGGTCTAAAATGAGTCTCTTGTAGACAGCAAATAGATGGGTCTTGTTTTTTTATCCATTCTGATACCCTATGTCTTTTGGTTGGCGCATTTAATCCATTTACATTCAGTGTTATTATAGAAAGATACGGGTTTAGAGTCATTGTGATGTCTGTATGTTTTATGCTTGTAGTGATGTCTCTGGGACTTTGTCTCACAGGGTCCCCCTTAGGATCTCTTGTAGGGCTGGTTTAGTGGTGACAAATTCCTTCAGTTTTTGTTTGTTTGGGAAGACCTTTATCTCTCCTTCTATTCTAAATGACAGACTTGCTGGATAAAGGATTCTCGGCTGCATATTTTTTCTGTCTAGCACCCTGAAAATCTCGTGCCAATTCTTTCTGGCCTGCCAAGTTTCAAAAGAGAGATCAGTCACGAGTCTTATAGGTCTCCCTTTATATGTGAGGGCACGTTTACCCCTTGCTGCTTTCAGAATTTTCTCTTTATCCTTGTGTTTTGCCAGTTTCACTATGATAGGTCGTGCAGAAGATCGATTCAAGTTACATCTGAAGGGAGTTCTCTGTGCCTCTTGGATTTCAATGCCTTTTTCCTTCCCCAGTTCAGGGAAGTTCTCAGCTATTATTTCTTCAAGTACCCCTTCAGCACCTTTCCCTCTCTCTTCCTCCTCTGGGATACCAATTATGCATATATTATTTCTTTTTAGTGTATCACTTAGTTCTCTAATTTTCCCCTCATACTCCTGGATTTTTTTATCTCTCTTTTTCTCAGCTTCCTCTTTTTCCATAACTTTATCTTCTAGTTCACCTATTCTCTCCTCTGCCTCTTCAAGCCGAGCTGTGGTGGTTTCCATTTTGTTATGCATTTCATTTAAAGCATTTTTCAGCTCCTCGTGACTGTTCCTTAGTCCCTTGATCTCTGTAGCAAGAGATTCTCTGCTGTCCTGTATACTGTTTTCAAGCCCAGCGATTAATTTTATGACTATTATTCTAAATTCACTTTCTGTTATATTATTTAAATCCTTTTTGATCAGCTCATTAGCTGTTGTTATTTCCTGGAGATTCTTCTGAGGGGAATTCTTCTGCTTGGTCATTTTGGATAGTCCCTGGCGTGGTGAGGACCTGCAGGGCACTTCCCCTGTGCTGTGGTGTATAACTGGAGTTGGTGGGCGGGGCCGCAGTCAGACCTGATGTCTGCCCCCAGCCCACTGCTGGGGCCACAGTCAGACTGGTGTGTGCCTTCTCTTCCCCTCTCCTAGGGGCGGGATTCACTGTGGGGTGGTGTGGCCCATCTGGGCTACTTGCACACTGCCAGGCTTGTGATGCTGGGGATCTGGCGTATTAGCTGGGGTGGGTAGGCAAGGTGCACAGGGGCAGGAGGGGCAGGCTTAGATCGCTTCTCCTTAGGTGATCCACTTCAGGAGGGGCCCTGTGGCAGCGGGAGGGAGTCAGATCCGCTGCCGGAGGTTTGGCTCTGCAGAAGCACAGATTTGGGTGTTTGCGCGGAACAGCAAGTTCCCTGGCAGGAACTGGTTCTCTTTGGGATTTTGGCTGGGGGATGGGCGGGGGAGATGGCGCTGGCGAGCGCCTTTGTTCCCCACCAAACTGAGCTCTGTCGCTAGGGGGCTCAGCAGCTCTCCCTCCCTTTGTCCTCCAGCCTTCCCGCTTTCTGAGCAGAGCTGTTAACTTATGACCTCCCAGACGCCAAGTCGCGCTAGCTGTCGGAACACAGTCCGTCAGGCCCCTCTGCTTTTGCCAGCCAGACTCGGGGGCTCTGCTTGGCTGGCGAGCCGCCCCTCCGCCCTGGCTCCCTCCCGCCAGTCAGTGGAGCGCGCACCGCCTCGCCGCCCTTCCTACCCTCTTCCGTGGGCCTCTCGTCTGCGTTTGGCTTCGGCGACTCCGTTCTACTAATCCTCTGGCGGTTTTCTGGGTTATTTAGGCAGGTGTAGGTGGAATCTAAGTGATCAGCAGGATGTGCAGTGAGCCCAGCGTCCTAAGCCGCCATCTTGCAAACCTCTCCCCTTTTTATTTTTTTTTTTAACGTTTATTTATTTTTGAGACAGAGAGAGACAGAGCATGAACAGGGGAGGGTCAGAGAGAGAGGGAGACACAGAATCTGAAACAGGCTCCAGGCTCTGAGCTGTCAGCACACAGCCCGACGCGGGGCTCGAACTCACGGACCGTGAGATCATGACCTGAGCCGAAGTCGGACGCTAAACTGACCAAGCCACCCAGGCGCCCCTAGATGTACTTTTAAAGAACTATGAATAATTTAACTATGTACTTTTATCTTGTTGATGTTACTTATAAATTGATAAGACTTTTAAATTTGTAAAGCCAAAATATTTTATTTCATTTATTTGCTATCCTCTATATCAGCCCCATTTTTCTATCAGTAATGTTCTTCATGACTAACTGTGGAGTTATGGAATTACTCGCCACTCTGTGAGATCAAGAATACCACACGAAAGTATAATTAAGTCCCTTTGATTTCCGCAGTTAAGAAAAACATAAATATGATTAACTCTCAAGTCATTGGACTATAAATTGAGAAATTTAAGAAAATAGGTATTAAGTTAAAGAAATGAATGTTATGTTATTCCTTGTTTAGTCCTTTGATAGTTTCCCATAGCTTTCAGGATAAACAGAAAAGTCCTTCACCTGGAAAAAAAATTAAATCTGGCTCCCACCCACTTTTATGGTCTTTTCTTTCAATAATCATATATTCATCTTTCACCCCATCCCTAAATAGCACTTATTATTTTATTCTGTGCCTTAAAGAATGCTACTGGGTTCAAGCTGATTCTCTTCAGTAAACCTGAGTTCATATATCATCTTTTTATAGAAGACTTCCCTCAACTTTCCAGTTTCTCCTCTGTATTCTCAGGCATAACCCAGGCATAACTCTAACATAACTTTCCCACAGTACTACATTCAGTTATCTTTCTCATCCAATAAGTTTGTGCATTCCTTGATGTAAAGCATCTTATCTTATTCTATTTTATAATCACAATATATTGCAAAATTTGGTGCACATTATTAATTTTCAATAAATGACAATGGATTAACTTACCCTGCCTACATATGTACTATCCTTTGACTCTGAAGGGAAATCTGCTTGCCTGGAAAGTACATAATCACATAATCACAGAACTGACTCAAGAGCATTTGCATTACTGGGCTTTCATTCTCTCCCAGCATGGCATCCAGACACATTCTTTGGAAAGTCATTAAATCTATGAAAAGATGCTCAATTTCTTTCATAGGAAGAAAAGTGCAAGGTTAAATATACTGAGATACCATTTCTTATCTACCATATTGAGCAAAATTCAAAATATTGATAAAATATGTTAACAAGGCTGTGGGAAAACAGGTATTCTCATACATCCTAGTGGTTGTACAAAGTGGTCCCTAATGTGATAATTTAAAATGGTGCAACTGCTATGGAAAACAGTAGGGTATTTCCTCAAACATTAAAAATAAAACTAGCATATGATCCAGAAATCCTATCTCTGGGTATTTGTCCAAAAGAATGGAAAATGGGATCTTTAAGAGATATTTGCTCTCTTATGTTCATGGCAGTATTAGTCACGATGGCCAAGAAGTAGAAATAACTTAAATGTCCATTGACAGGTGCATGAATAAAGAAAATATGGTATATATGTACAATGGAATATTATTTAGCCTTAAAAAGAAAGGAAATCCTGTCACATGCTACAACATGGATGAAACTTGAGGACATTATGCTAAGTCACAAAAGGACAAATACTTCACGATTCCACTTGTTTGAGGTATTTAAAGTAGTCAAACTAGAGAAACAAAGTAGAATGGTGGCTGCCAGGGATTGGGTGAGGGGAAAATGGGGAGTTGCTGTTCTGTGGGTACAGAGTTCCAGTCATCCAGATGAAAAAGTTCTAGAAATCCACTCTACAACAATGCACATGTAGTTAACAATACCATAATGTATATTTAAGATTTGTACATTATGGAATTATGTTATTTATCTTTTACCATAGTTTCAAAAAACTTAAAAAATACCTTTTTGTATTTTTGACAATACTTACTTTTATTCAAGAATAGTTGACACAAGGGGCGCCTGGGTGGCGCAGTCGGTTAAGCGTCCGACTTCAGCCAGGTCACGATCTCGCGGTCCGTGAGTTCGAGCCCCGTGTCGGGCTCTGGGCTGATGGCTCAGAGCCTGGAGCCTGTTTCCGATTCTGTGTCTCCCTCTCTCTCTGCCCCTCCCCCGTTCATGCTCTGTCTCTCTCTGTCCCAAAAATAAATAAACGTTGAAAAAAAAAAAAAAAGAATAGTTGACACACAATGTTACGTTAGTTTCAGGTGTACGACTTCAAGATTTGACAAGTTTATTTGACATTATGGTGTATTGACCACAAGTGTAGCTACCATCTGTCCTGATATATTGTTATTACAGAATCATTTACTATATTGTTTATGCTGTGCCTTTTATTCCTGTGACTTAGTCAATCCATAACTAAGGCCTGTATCTCTCACTCCCCTTTGCCCATTTTGCCCAACCCCCACCCTCTCCCCTCTTGCAACCATCAGTTCTCTGTATTTATAGATCTGATTCTGCTTCTTGTTTATTCATGTGCCTTTGTTTTTTGGGTTTTTTTTTTTGTTTTTTTTTAGATTCCACATATAAGTGGAGTCATATAGTATTTGTCTATCTCAGCCTGACTTACTTCACTTAGCTTGATACCCTCAAGGTCCATCCATGCTACCTCAAATGGTACAATCTCATCCTTTTTGTGACTTTGAAATATTCCACTGTATTTATACCACACCTTCCTTATCCATTTGTCTATTGATGGCCACTTAGGTTGCTTCCATATCTTGGCTGTTGTAAATGATGCTGCAATAAACATAAGGATGCATATATTTTTTTCAAATTAGTGTTTTTACTTCCTTTGGGTAAATACCCAATAGTAGAATTATGGAATCATAGGATACTTCTATTTTTAATTTTTTGAGGAACTTCCATACTGTTTTCCACAATGGCTACATTCCTACCAGCGTACGCAGGTTCCTTTTTCTCCACATTCTCACCAACACTTATTTCTTGCCTTTTTGAATTTAGCCATTCTAATAAATGTAACGTGATATTTCATGATAGTTTTAATTTGCATTCTCCTGATGATTAATGATGTTGAGCTTCTGACCATCTGGATGTCTTCTTCAGAAAAATGTCTGTTCATGTCCTCTGCCCATTTTTTAACTGGATTATTTGGTTTTTGGGTGTTAAGTTGTATATGGTTTCATTTTTGTTTTTTTGTTTTTTTTGGATACTAACCCTTTATCAGAGATGTCATTTGCAAATATCTTCCCCCATTCAGAAAGTTGCCTTTTAGTTTTTTTGATGGTTTCCTTTGCTGTGCACAGGCTTTTTATTTTGACGTAGTCTGCATAGTCTATTTTTGCCTTTGTTACCCTTGCTCAGGAGACATATGCAGAAAATGTTGCTACAGCCAATGTCAACGAGGTTACTGCCTGTATTCTCTTCTAGGGTTTTTATGGTTTCATGTCTCACATTTAAGTCTTTAATCCATTTTGTGTTCATTTTTGTGTATGGTGTAAGAAAGTGGCCTAGTTTCATTCGTTAACAGATAGCTGTCCAGTTTTCCCAATATCATTTGCTGAAAGGACTATCTTTTCCCCATTGTATATTCTGTCCTCTTTTGCCATAGATTAATTGACCATATAATTGTGGGTTTGTTTCTGTGAGTTTTCTATTCTGTTCTATTGATCTGTGTCCATTTTTGTGCCAGTACCATACTGTTTTGATTACTACAAGTTTGTAATATAACTTGAAGTCTGGAATTGTGATACCTCCAGCTTTGTTTTTCTTTTTCAAGGTTGCTTTGGCTACTCACAGTCTTTTGTGGTTCCATGCAAATTTTAGACTTATTTATTATAGTTCTGTGAAAAATGTTAGTATTTTAATAGAGATTGCATTAAGTCTGTAGATTGCTTAAGCCTTCACTGGATCCTGAATTTTTTTTAAGTAAAAGTCATTTTTCTAGGTGTTATTGCTGGATAACATAATAATCCAAAATACAATGTCTTTAAAAAAAGTAGTCATTCTATTATCTTTTATGGTTTTTGTAGGTCAGAATTCAGGAAGGGCTAGCCTAGGTGATTCTGGCCTTGAGTGTCTCTTGACATTGTAGTCAGCTGATAACTAGAACTAGAACAGTAGGCAACTGGAGCAGCAGTGAGCTGACAGAGCATCAGTCTCGGGGCTTTTTCATAAGATCTGTACCCATGGGCTTCCTTACCTCAAGATGGCCTCAGGGTAGTCATACAGCTTTAGGGCTCAATCAAGTGTCGCAGCAAGCAAAGCAAAAGCACAACTGCCTTGGATTCAGAAGTCACAGCATCATTTCTGCTTCACAAAAGTCTGCCCACATTCAAAGGGAGTAGAATTAGATTTTATGTCTTTACAGGGGAGTGACCAAGTTCTAGAAGAGCAAGAAAATGTGGTGGTCATCTTTGGAAAATACAATTTGCCACAATTATGGAACAATTGCAGAAATGTAAATATGGACGGTACAACACATGATGTTGAATTAATAATGTTTTTTCTGGGTGTGATAATGAGATTGGATTTTATAGTAAGATATACATGTTCCTAGATGATGCAGGCTAAAGGATTTTGGGGCGCCTGGGTGGCGCAGTCGGTTGAGCATCCGACTTCAACCAGGTCACGATCTCGCGGTCCGTGGGTTCGAGCCCCGCGTCGGGCTCTGGGCTGATGGCTCAGAGCCTGGAGCCTGTTTCCGATTCTTGTCTCCCTCTCTCTCTCTGCCCCTCCCCCGTTCATGCTCTGTCTCTCTCTGTCCCAAAAATAAATAAAAAAAAAAAAAAACATTGAAAAAAAATTTAAAAAAAAAAGTGTCTAAAAAGGATTTTGTGTTAGTATGTTGGTATCTGCAACTTATTTTCAAATGATTTAGCAAAATAAGCCATATTTAAAGAGAGAAAGAAACAAAATATGAAGCAAATGTAGTGAAATGTAAGCTACTGGAGAATAGGTAAAGGATACACAGATGTTTATTGCCATAACATTTTGCTTTTCTACAGATTTCAAATAAGCTTCTCAAACAATTGAGGGGAAGCTAAAATATGAATCAGATTACATTATTTCTCCACTTACATCCTCCAAACCGTACTATTCAGAGTGGAAGCCAGACTCCCTACCAAGAGCTCCAGGACTCTGTGTGATGCCCAGTCCCTTACCTCCTGGATTTTATCCCCAGACAGAAAAACCAGCAAGTACAAAAGCCCCATGAGTGTGCTTGCATGTTTTGTAAACAGCAAGTCGTTTATAATACTCTATTTTAATTGATGCCTTTCATACATCTTATGCATAAATCTCTGTGTACAATTCTGTATATATTCTGTATATATATATATATATATATATATATATATATATATACTGTATATATTCTGTATATATATATATATAATTAGAGAAAACAAAGAGGCTATATATATAGCCTCTTTGTTTTCTCTAATTTTTCTTTTTTTTAATATGAAATTTATTGTCAAATTGGTTTCCATACAACACCCAGTGCTCATCCCAACAGGTGCCCTCCTCAATGCCCATCACCCACTTTCCCCTCCCTTCCACACCCTATCAAGCCTCAGTTAATTATCAGTTTTTAAGAGTCTCTTATGGTTTGCCTCCCTCCCTCTCTGTTTGTAACTTTTTTTCCGCTTCCCTTCCCCCATGGTCTTCTGTTTAGTTTCTCAAGATCCACATATGAGTGAAAACATATGGTATCTGTCTTTCTCTGTATGGCTTATTTCACTTAGCGTAATACCCTCCAGTTCCATCCACGTTGCTGCAAATGGCAGGATTTCATTCTTTCTCATGGCTAAGTAGTATTCCATTGTATATATAAACCACATCTTCTTTATCCATTCATCAGTTGATGGACATTTAGGCTCTTTCCATAATTTGGCTATTGTTGAGAGTGCTGCTATAAACATTGGGATACAAGTGCCCCTGTGCATCAGCATTCCTGTATCCCTTGGGTAAATTCCTAGCAGTGCTATTGTTGGGTCATAGGGTAGGTCTATTTTTAATTTTTTGAGGAACCTCCACACTGTTTTCCAGAGTGGCTACACCAGTTTTCATTCCCAGCAACAGTGCAAGAGGGTTCCTGTTTCTCCACATCCTCTCCAGCATCTATAGTCTCCTGATTTGTTCATTTTAGCCACTCTGACTGGTGTGATGTGGCATCCGAGTGTGGTTTTGATTTGTATTTCCCTGATGAGGAATGACGTTGAGCATCTTTTCATGTGCTTGTTGGCCATCTGGATGTCTTCTTTAAAGAAGTGTCTATTCATGTTTTCTGCCCATTTCTTCACTGGATTATTTGTTTTTCGTGTGTGGAGTTTGGTGAGTTCTTTATAGATTTTGGATACTAGCCCTTTGTCCATCCGATATGTCATTTGCAAATATCTTTTCCCATGGAAAACCCAATAGACTCCACCAAAAGTCTACTAGAACTGATACATGAATTCAGCAAAGTAGCAGGATACAAAATCAATGTACAGAAATCAGTTGCATTCTTATACGCTAATAATGTAGCAACAGAAAGACAAATAAAGAAACTGATCCCATTCACAATTGCACCAAGAAGCATAAAATACCTAGGAATAAACCTAACCAAAGATGTAAAAGATCTGTATGCTGTAAACTATAGAAAACTTATGAAGGAAATTGAAGAAGATATAAAGAAATGGAAAAACATTCCATTCTCATGGATTGGAAGAATAAATATTGTTAAAATGTCAATATTACCCAAAGCTATCTACACATTCAATGCAATCCCAATCAAAATTGCACCAGCATTCTTCTCGAAACTAGAACAAGCAATCCTAAAATTCATATGGAACCACAAAAGGCCCCGAATAGCCAAAGGAATTTTGAAGAAGAAGACCAAAGCAGGAGGCATCACAATCCCAGACTTTAGCGTCTACTACAAAGTTGTAATCATCAAGACAGCATGGTATTGGCACAAAAACAGACACGTAGACCAATGGAATAGAATACAGACTCCAAAACTGGACCCACAAAACTATGGCCAACTAATCTTTGACAAAGCAGGAAAGAATATCAAATGGGAAAAAAAAGTTTCTGTGTACAATTCTTAGAGAGTTTCTGATTTGATGTGAAACCTCAATTCCTGGCCTATTTACTTCTTTCTTGACAGTAAGAACTTCAGCCCTAGAAGAACTCAGTCAAAGCCAGATCATTTCTCCCTACCCCCCAAAAGGCCTGAGAGTTCAGCTTAGGAAAGAGAAATCTGGTCCAGCAAGGAAAATTTAAGAAGGTTCCTGGTTGGTTTAAAATTGGGATTTCACCAATTTTGTATTCCCCTCAGGATGCGAGATACTCCGTTTCAATCTCACCACCAGACCATATTGTATTGTATTGTATTATATCTGAGGTTTAGATTGCCTAAGCATGCCCTGTAATAACTAGTAGGTTCTTAACAAGATTTTACTTTGTAGGATTTAATCTATTGGCTTTTTGCCTGGCTGCCTTTGGCTAATGGTCTGTGTTCTATCAGATTTCATTTGTCTGTAGCTCTAGAGTCTGGTGCCACCTGTTGTAGAAATTAGTAATTTCTGTCTTGGATGGAGGCCCTCACAGAAGCCATATTTGCATTTGGATATATTTGCTTCTAATGTTTTGGCCTTGGGTCTCAGTTGAATTTTGATTCTTTCTGCAGGTCATGTGATGCAGCCTTCAGGGGAGGTGTTAGTCACATACATAATAGGGCCTTCTGGTTTCTAAGATGAGTGGGATGGCCACATCATTCCTTCCAAACCAGTGAACCTTGTGTTAAGTAGGGCTTATTGGTAAATTCATTGTGTCAGGAGTTCACAGCCAGATATGAGGCCAATGAGCAGTGTAGGTCCTGGGACAAAAAAGGGAGCACATGCTCACCTTGGCCCTAGAGAGTGTACTCTGTGCTCTTTTATAAATTGTCAATAATACTGGTAATAATAATAATAATGCCAGGTCCCTCTTATTAGAAATTAGATATTTAATAGGTATTAGAAATCAGTGTTCAAAAACTATTATCAAGCCATCTGAATACTCATTGCATTGTCATGAGTAAAGTGAGCAAACCTCAGGTGAGATTCTCTATCCACAGTGGAGCAGAAGGCCAAGACATTCATTTGGAGAAAACAGGACAGTTAAATGCCAGAAAGGCTTGGCTAGGTGTCCTCTGTAGTAAAATCATGATTCTGTGATTGCCATTTTCCAACTTGGCAAAAGCCTTAAAAAATCTTTATATTCTCTGATACTGTAATTCCACTTCTAGGAATCTGTCCTAAAGAAAGAGTACTAAATATGGAAAAAGTGTTCATTGTAATGGAGAAATAAAATGGAAACAAATGATGTCCAACTGAGGAGAAATGTTTAAATAAATTATGTCCACTTAAATTATTATGCAGGTTTAAAAATTTATGCCTATGAATAATTTGGCAATAACATGAAAAGCAAAGGATTTATTTTATATAAGTAGGACACAATATTATACATAAAGTAGCAAAACTTTGTTTAAAAAACTACACATAAAAACGCTGAAAAGAAATGCATCTTTGAGCGGCAAGAAATAGGTAAATTTTTCTTTCTGCTTTTCTGTATTTTACATTTTTTCTTTAATGAGCTTCCAGTTTCCATCACGTTTTACAAGAGAAGTAAAGCACTGATTATTAAAGTGCTAATACAAGGGGTACCTGGCTGGCTCAGTTAGTTGGTGGAGCATGCAACTCTTGATCTTAGGGTCATGAGTTCAAGCCCCACATTGGGCATAGAGCTTTTAAAAGAAAAAGAAAAAGAAAGATAACACAGGAGTTCTTATTAGCAGAAATTTATCAAACCAGTCTAATTATGAATTAATACTTACATAAATATTGTTAATATTTAAACAAATTATTTTAAGACAAAGTATTATGAGATTCAGTTCAATAATACTTTTTGAGTATGTAAAATATATTTTTGTTTGCACTTTGAAGTTAACACCTTCTAAAATTCCATAGGATAAATAATACTTTAATTAACCATGATTCTATTTTTTTCCTTTAACAACTGCAGCAAGAACAAGGAAATAAGCAAGAAGACCCCCTGACAGGGAGGGAAGGAGACAAAGGGAACCTACTTTGTGCCAGGAAATGTGCTGCACGCTTTTTACACTTGGCCTTCTTTAATTCCAGCAATAACTCCATGAGATTTTGCATATATTATCTTATTTGACCTTAAAAGAAATTCTACAAGGCATTTTACAGATAAGGAAACTGGGGATCAAAGAGACTCCATAATTTGATCAAAGGGAAATAAATAGTAAGAGAATGGTCCTCATTCTTTCCACTGTCATTGTGCTTTGCTGACAGACTATCCTTGGCCCACACTCATAGCCTTGAATGGCCTCACTTCTTAACAGAATTAAGCCATGCTTCTATTTAACTTGGTTCCTCATCCTAAGAGATATATGAAAGGAGAGAAAGAATAATAACAATGGGAAATGAAACTTGGCAAGAGTAGACTCCCCACCCCAACAAAATATTTATTAAAAAGCACCCAAGAAATATTACTCTGCCATAAAAAAGAATCCAATCTTGCTATTTGTAGCAACATGGATGGAGCTAGAAAGTATTATGCTAATAAGTCAGTCAGAAAAAGCACCATATAATTTCACTCATATGTAGAATTTAAGAAACAAATGAGCAAAAGAAAAAAAAAGAGAGAGAGACAAACCAAGAAATGAACTTACTACAGAGAACAAACTGGTGGTTACCAGAGCAGAGGTGGGGGGTGGGGGGGATGGGTGAAATAGGGGATGGGGAATAAGGAGTTCACTTGTGATGAGCACTAGGTATTTTATGCAAGTTTTGAGGCACGATACTGTACACCTAAAACTAAAATTACATTCTTAACTAAACTGTTAACTAAAATGTTGCTTAACTGAAATTTAAATGAAAAAATTTTTAAAAGCACCCAAGAACTCAAAAAGCATAGCTGTGTGGTAGCATGGAACTATTTTGTGACAAGACCTACAACTCTATGCAATGCTGAGGTAATTATAAGCAATGCTTTATTTTCCATATGCTATGTAACATAGGAGGAATGTAACACCTAAAATTTACTTTGCGCAAAGCTCTCTTCTAAGGGTTCTGGACAGATGAGGTGTTTGTTGGTTAGGTTTGGTTATATTTAAGAATCTAGGAGAAGACCCACAAACACAAGGTGATTATTAAACCAAGGCCCCCTAGAATATCCAGATTCAGAACTTCTTTGCTTACCTAGCTACTAAAAGCTTACTAAAAGCTGAAGAATAGATTTAATAGTTACTTGGTTATCCCTATGCCTTGAAATATTTTGCTAGACAAGTTAAAAATGGAACTGAAGCATCAACTGAAGCTTTCTGTGCTACTGTGGTTTAAACTGAACGCTGCGCTTTGTATAAACATAATTTTTGTGGTTTAACTTTAGGCTGTTCTCTGCGGTCTTCCCATATAATGGGAATGCGTCAGAAGCACAGTTTGCTTCCTGTGTAGGCTGGAAACTGTTAACTGCAAAGTTTGGAGATAGTCTCATAGAGCTTTCTGCCATATGTTAAACTAAACTTGATATGAAAAATCCTATCAGTTTCCAGTTTCCCAGGGCATTAAAAAGAAAAAAAGGAGCTCAAGCTTTATAAATATAAAAAGCATCTGTCTGCACAGGAAATTCTACTCTGTTATTTTACAAATGATCCTTACTTATATTTACAAGAGATATCCAATCTGATGAACTATATAGAAAGTAATGCACCATTTTGTTCAAAATTTTTTAATTTGAATTCATAATTCTGAGCAGCTGACTGGACTGTGAACTAGCCATCATTGTACAAAGATCTCAACAGTGCTGCCAGCATGCTGCTACGCATTTATATTTCCAAGCGAAAGGAGATGAAATATTTCGGTAGCATGCTGCAAACTTAAACAATTCTACTGGATGTGATTTTTGGGTTTAAATGCCCCCACCACTTCAGGAAGACTCATGAGCATTCACAAAATGGCACAATTTTGATTAAATTTAACTTCTCTTTATCTCCCTGAACCTCAAAAGTATTCTCTCCACAGTCGCTCACCCAGGTGCAAGTATCCTTGAGTTCGTCTTCAGTAGCCTTTGTAAGAATCCGTTTCTGTGACTGCCTCCCCACTGCCACCTATAATTTTGTCATTTCTTTTGCTTTGAACCACCTTGCTATGATAAAAGCCATCTTTTCCTTTCACACTGTTCTGTGACCCTCATAAAATTAACAGCTGAAATTCATGACCAGAATCCTGATCATTCATCACAGTCTACAGAGGATTTCATGCTGCCTTTAGTAATACCCATATTTTATCAGCAGCCCTCTCTCAGACTTGAATATAAACTCTTTTGCTTACTTCATCAATTCAGAGCTCCAACATGTAGCCTTCATTTCCCTGACTGTTTTCTCACAAAGAGGACTCAAAAAATTTCCTACCAGAATCTGTTTTATTTTTATCTAATAGCCTATCCATGCCAATATTTCCAACTAAACTCCCCTTAACCATAAAGCCATGAATTATTTTTTCTTCCAATTTCTTCCTTTCCCCACTTTGATCTTGCTTAGTTTTCACTCATTCATTCTTTTAGTAATTTAAGGCTCCTCTTTCTCTTAGTTCCATCCGTTCTTTTCTCAAGCATCATATTAATAGCATTTATTAATAATTATTACTCATCTATCACCAAGTACTGCTTACATATATTACCTTCTTTGGTGTAAAAGTTGCTGTCTCTTTGATGTTCTTTTCTTTACTAGCCAGAGCTTTGGGATAGTATCTTTTCTCCCTCCATATTATCATAAAAGGATAGGTAAACATTGTACCCACCCTGTTTTACCCTGCATACTGAAAGATATAAGCTATGGGCCCTCCTTCACACAGGGGGAAGGTGAACCATATCCCTATGGCAACTGGTAAAAACTTGAGTTGTGTAGTTTGCTTCTTCCTGTTCCTAACGATGTACAGATATACCACCCTTCTCCTTCAGCCTGGACTTTTGTGGGAACGGAGCTTGACAACTGTTAAAATAGCATTTCCACTGTGCATTAGAAAGCCTCTGAGGAGGAGGCTCATATAAACATACGTTGTCAGTGTAGAACTGTTTTCCTATGTTTACAATTATCTGGGTGTCATTTTCTCTGTGGCTACATCTGAGGTGGGCAGAGGCTGATTAGCTGGTCTGTGTTTCCCTCCATTCCTTTTTGGCCAATATATTAGATATTCTTACCCCAAAGTGAGGCAGAACTAGAAGTGTGTCATTATGTTTTATTAGCTCTAGTAAAAAGTGTGTCATAGAAAAGGTTAAGACTCCTGGAAATTTCTTTTGGCTTACTTCTGAAACACTGCCACTTTTATTTAATTACTCTAGTCATTATTGAATTTAAGATTTGAAAAAAAAACTGTGAGAAAATGGATTCCCTGTGTATTTTGTCATACTGTATCCATATATTTAACATTATAAATTCTTTTAAGTGTTTCTTCTTTTTTTTTTCCTTGAGAGAGAGAGTGTGGGGGGGGGGAGTGGGAGAGGGGCAGAGGTGGAGGGGGGAGGGAGAGAGAGAGAGGGAGAGAGAGAGTGTGTGTGTGTGTGTGAGAGAGAAAGAGAGAGAATCTTAAGCAGGCTCCATGCCCAGCACAGAGCCCAATGTGGGGCTTCATCTGATGACTGTGAGATCATGACTTGAGCTGAAATCAAAATTCAGATGCTTAACTGACTGTGAGCCACCCAAGTGTCCCTAGTGTTTCTTCTTAAATTACTTTGCATAATTCATTATAAGAAGCATTAATAGCGTTTTGTACAAATAGAAAGTTGCATATTATTATGATAAGATAATGATTATAGCAAAAGTCATTTATTATCTAACCTTCCATTTTGGTGCTGATAATGGTCAGTTCATCAAACCATCCTTCTCAACCTGTGATCCTTAAGGCCTAATGTCCTAATGAATCCATTGTATGTGATGAGTTCACTTCTCTCCTACATGTAAGATTGGTACTAGCTATGTACCCATCTTGTGAAAATTAAGAAAAGAGACAGTCAAATCATTTTCTATAGAATGGAAATGTAATACTTATTAAGCCTCTACAATGAGATACCCACTACAAAGAACTGGATAGAACTAAAAAGCTTTATAAGCCATGATACCTTTCCTTAAAATTTTTACATTTTACTTTAGGAAGCATGAAATAAACATCTGAAAAAAATGAAAAATAGTCAGAATAATAAATAATTGGGGATTGAATTATTCACTATCAACCTGCAGTTTGGAAAGGGAAAAAAAATCACTGAACTCCATCAGTAATGGAGGTCTTCAAGAAGAAGGTGGGTTTAAATTGAACATGAAAAGTGAAAAAAAGCAAACAAACAGTGGAGTCCCTGGATTGTGGGGAAGCCAGGGAGGATTTAGGACAAGAAGAGGAAAGCCATATAGATGGTACTGAGCAGGTTGAGTGAAAGAGCCAATAAGGAGACCTGCCTGAGTTAGACACAGAGGAAAATCACAAGCACTTATTTTAAATAATCTGAATATCAAATTTCTTAACTATTAAAAAATGGGATAAATATCATAATCTAAAGATTACATATACAAAGGTTTTTGGAAATAAACACTGAAGAATCCTATGAAATCGGATTGGATTCCCAGGATAGAGAGAGATTAGGAAGGATTTCGCCATTTGCCTCTTTTTCACCAAAATGGTGTGCAGATTATTCAGGATCACCTATAATGTATAACAAGAACCATTTCTGTAAATTAAGGAGTGAATCCAAAAGCATCCTTCTTCTCAGATTTTTTTTATCCTTGATAGAATCATTGGGTTCATTGACTCATTATTAGGTTCATTTTCCATTTTAAGAACATTTAAAACATTCTCTTATTTCAGTCTCAGTATCCTCAATTTACATCAGCCTATCTTCTAGTTTAGTTGAAGATTACAGAAAAACAACACTACTCCATCGGATATTCCATCACAACTATTAGGGACTACCAAAGCCAGATGTATTTTCACACACAAAAAAGAAAATAAATGGGAGTTACCTCTTGAGGTACCAAATAACTTCTAGTTTTCAGATCATGATGGATATTCAGAATAGAAGTAATCTTGGATCAAGATTAGAAAGTGTATCAAAGCTATAATACAGAGTGCTGCTGGAATTTTTTAAATAAATAAGAAATAATTCATATGAATTTTATGAAGTCTTAATGAAAAATGGAGGATTTAAATGAATCTCCCTGAATGTGCATGATTCAATTAGGTGAAGAAAGGGAGAGGGCAATAATCTATAGAAAGAGTATTCCTCAGGTGTTTAAAAAAAAAAGCAGTAGGAACTTTACTGCAGTAGAAATATAATACTGGACAATAAGAAATAAAGTTGGTTGGTTAAAGATGAATGAATACCTCAGCCACTTACAGTCTATTTTAATTTAAAGCATGTCCTGTGGGTCTAAGTTATATCTAAAAGGCATTATTCCCTTTAATAACTGTATCATACACATGATTTGTCTGTATAACAAGGATGAATCAGAATCTAGATGGTTCATGCTACGATTTTTTATTGTGGTAAAATATCCATAACTTTATAAAATTTACCATTTTAACTACTTTTAACTGTACAGGTCAATAGTGTTAAGTACATTCACATTGTTGTGTAACTGATCTACAGAACTCTTTTCACCTTGAAAAACTGAAAATCTATATCCATTAAACAACAGTTCTCTATCCACCTCTCTCTGCCCTTGTAGCTCCTGGAAACCATCATTTACTCTCTATAAATTTGATTATTCTAGATACCTCATATAAGTGCACATTCAGTATCTGTCTTTTTGTGACTGGCTTATTGCATTTAACATAATGTCCTCACAGTTCACTGGTGTTGTGTGTCACAATTTCCTTCCTTTTTTAAAAAAAAATGTTCACGTTTATTTTTTGAAAGAGAGAGAGAGAGAGACAGAGTGCAAGTGGGGGAGGGGCAGACAGAGAGAGAGAGAGGGAGACACAGAATCCGAAGCAGGCTCCAGGCTCCAAGCTGTCAGCACAGAGCCCAGCGCGGGGCTCAAACCCACAAACTGTGAGATCATGACCTAGGTCAAAGTTGGACGTTTAACCAACTGAGTCACTCAGGTGCCCCAGATTTCCTTCCTTTTTAAGGATGAATCATATTCCATACCACATTTTGTTTATCCATTCATCTGATGGACACTTGGATTGCTTCTACCTTTTGACCATTGTGAATAATGTTGCTCTGAACATGGGTATACAAATATCTCTTTGAAACCCTGCTTCTAATTCTTTTTAGTATATATCCAGAAGTGTAATTCCTGAATCATATGGCAACTCTATTTTCAACTTTTTGAGGAACCCGTTTTCCATAACAATTACACCATTTTCCATTTTTACCAAGAGTGCACCAAAGTTCCAGTTTTCCTACAACCTCACCAACACTTATTATCTTTTGGGTTATTTGGTTTTTTTTTTTCACAGTAGTCATCCTAATGGATGTGAGGTGATTTTAATATTATTAAGAACTATGATTTTACCCTACTTGCAAGCTAACAAGTTAGCCTACTACAATTTATGGATTCTGGAAGAAGGCATGTGATTCCTAGATTAAAGAAAAAGGTTTTAATATTTATAGCAATTGCACTAGCCAGAATGTCAATCAGCATTTGTGCTTGTTCTCCAAGCTCCAAATCTCACAAGAGAAGGAAAAGGGCCAGATGACATCTCCACAGAGTGGAATAGATTATATGAGAGGAACTCAAAGTTTAGGGAACCCTAATCTCATATAGTGAGCAGCAAGCTTGTCTGACTTTTGCCCCAGAAACAGACATTATCTTTATTATGGTGGATAGTAGACAAACCTTCCAAGACCAAATTAGGAAGAAATAGAAAATCTGAACAGACCAATTACTAGCAATGGAATTTAATCAGTAATCAACAAACTCCCGACAAACAAAAGTCCAGGACTAGATACCTTCACAGGTAAATTCTACCAAACATTTAAAGAAGAGTTAAGACCTATCTTTCTCAAACTATTCCAAAAAATAAAAAAGGAAGGAATGCTTCCAAATTCATACTATGAGGCCAGTATTACCATGATATCAAAACCAAAGACACTACAAAAATAGGAAATTACAGATCAATATCCCTGATGAACACAGATGGAAAAATCCTCAACAAAATATTAGCAAACCACATTCAACAATACATTAAAAGGATTATTCACCATTATCAAGTAGGCTTTATTCCAGAGGTTCAAGGATGATTCAATATCTGCAAATTAATCAGTGTGATACACCACACAAACAAAATGAAGGATAAAAATCATATGATAATCTCAATAAATGCAGAGAAAGCATGTAACAAAATTTAGCATTCATTCATGATAAAAGCTCTTGACAAAGTTAGTATAGAGGGAACATTTTTCATAATAAAGGCCATATATGACAGACTCACAGCTAACATCCTAAGATCAGGAACAAGAAAAGGATGTTCACTCTCACCACTTTTATTCAACATAGTACTGGCAGTCCTGGCCAAAGCAATCAGAGAAGAAAAAGAAATAAAAGGTATCTAAATTGGTAAGCAAGATACAGATGACATGATATTGCATGTAGAGAATCCTGAAGATTTTACAAAAACAAAAAACAAAACACATTAGAGCTAATAAATGAATTCAGTAACACTGCAGAATACAAAATCAAACATACATAAGTCTGTTTTGTTTCTATACGCAAATAATGAAATAGCAGAAAGGGAAATTGAGAAAACAATCTGCTTTACAATTGCACCAAAAAGAATAAAATATTTAGAAATAAATTTAACCGGGGCACCTGGGTGGCTCAGTCAGTTGAATGTCCGACTTTGGCTCAGGTCATGATCTCACAGTTCATTAGTCTGAGCCTCGGGTTGGGTTCTGTGCTGACAGCTCAGAGCCTTGAGCCTGCTTTGGATTCTGTGTCTCCCTCTCTCTGCCCCTCCTCCCTTTCATTCTCTCTCTCTCTTTCTCTCTCTCTCTGAAAAATAATTAAACATTAAAAAAATTTTTTTTAAGAAATAAATTTAACCAAAGAGGTGAAAGACTTAAACTCTGAAAACTATAAGACACTGATGAAAGAAATCAAAGACAACACAAATAAATAGAAAGATATACCATGCTTATGGATTGGAAGAACTGATATTGTTAAAATGTCCATACTACCTAAAGCCATCTACAGATTTAATGCAATCCCTGTCAAAATGTCAACAACATTATTCACATACATAATCCTAAAATTTCTATGGAGCCAGAAAGACTCCAAATAGTTAAAGCAGTCTTGAGAAAGAAGAACAAAGCTAGAGAGTATCATAATCCCAGATTGCAAGATATACTACAAAGCTGTAGTAATCAAAACAGTATGGTACTGGCACAAAAATAGATACACAAATCAATGGAATAGAATAGAGAGCCCAGAAGTAAGCCCATGCTTGTATGGTCAATTAATCAACAACAAAGGAAGCAAGAATATGCAATGGAAAAAGACAGTCTCTTCAACAAATGGTGTTGGGAGAAGTGGACAGCTACATGCAAAAGAATGAAACTGGACCACTTTCCTATACCATACATAAAAATAAACTCAAATGAATGAAAGGCCTAAATGTAAGACCTGAAACCATAAAACTCCTTTAAAAAATATAAAAAGTAATCTCTTTTTTTAACTTAAAAATTTTTTTAAGTTTATTTTTGAGAGAGAGAGAGAGAACACAAGTCAGGGAGGGGCAGAGCGAGGAGGACAGAAGATCCAAAGCAGGTTCTGTGCTGACATTAGAAGCCAAATGTGGGGCTCAGACTCCAGAACTGCAAGATTGTGATCTGAGCTGAAGTTGCATGCTTACCCGACTGAGTCACCCAGATGCCCCTGAATATCAATGTTAGCAATATTTTTCTGGATGTTTCCCCAGGCAAGGGAAACAAGCAAAAATAAACAATTGGAACCTACATCAAACTAAAAAGCTTTTGCACAGCAAAGAAAACCATCAATAAAATGAAAAGCTAACCTACTGAAGGGGAGAAGATATTTGTAAATGATATATCCAATAAGGAATTAATGCCCAAAATACATAAAGAATTCATACAGCTCGGCACCCCCCAAAATAATTTTATTAAAAAATAGGTCGAGGACCTGAAGAGGCATTTTTC
The DNA here is from genome assembly GCF_018350175.1 of Felis catus. Lineage (NCBI taxonomy): Eukaryota > Metazoa > Chordata > Mammalia > Carnivora > Felidae > Felis > Felis catus. The sequence continues at coordinate 105,285,187 of NC_058371.1, read as the reverse complement.
CATAGAAGACATCCAGATGGCCAACAGACACATGAAAAGATGCTTAATATCACTAATCATCAGGGAAATGCAAATCAAAACCACAGGAGATAGTGGAAACCACCTGGCATAACATCAGACTCCATACGTTTAAGGGCATGGTTCCCAACACAACTGCCTTGACTTCAGATATCAGTGGGTTGGGGGACCCGCAGGCCACCTGTACCTCTGACCAACTGGCTACAAATTTCAGATGTTTCCACTATCCCCACAGGTTCAATAATTTGCTAGAACGACCCACAGAACTCAGGAATGTACTACAGTTTTATTACCAAGGATACACATAGGACAAGGTCTGGGAAATAACAGAGTTTCTATACCTGCTCCTGTGGAATCAAGGCACATCACCCTCCTGGCATATCAGTGTATTCACCAACCAAGGGGTTCCACTGAACTTTGGTGTCCAGAGGCTTTTGTTTTTATTTTTTGGTGTTCAGAGTTTTTATTGGCATTCCATTACATTGGCATGATTGATTAAATCCCTGGCCATGTGACTGAACTCAATCTCCAGCTCTTCCCTTTTTTCTTCTCCTTTAGAGTTCAGCTGATATGCAGCCTACAGCTCCAGCCCTATAATGACATTTTTGGTCTTTCTAGCTTAGCCTATCCCTATCCTCAGTCCTCTCATTAGCATAAACTATTGGGACCCACCATAAATAACAAAGAACTCCTATCATTTGGGAAATTCCAAGGGTTTTGAATTTTCCTCCCAGAAACCAAACACAAAGGCCAGTCACTATCCTCAAGTGGATGAATGGCTAAATGTTCTTTACCACTTCCCTTGTAGGCAAGTGGTTTAAGATCTCACTCTGGAATTTAGGATTCAACAGCTATTGTCTTTGAGCCTCAAATGAAAATCAAACTAAAATAACTGCATTCTCACATCCTCTTGATTGTTCGTTGGTTAAGCCTGCATGGCTTTGTGAAGGCCAGCGGATCTGTGGATTCTGTGTCTTGTCAGCCTCAGCCTGCACCGATGTCCCACTGATGTCCCATTCACTCAAGTGCAAGGTCCTGCCACTTACCCAGCGTAGTCAGAGGGGTGGCTAAGGCACCCCATCACTCACAAAACCTCTGTCCTATTTTTAGTTTTGCAGAGTCTCACATCTCTCTCCTTCTTCTTTCCTAGCAAAATCTTCTCAAAAAAGTAGGTGTGAGGAAAATGCATATGACACAAAATAATTTAATGAATTGTTTAGTTACACATGGTACTGAAAACCAAAATGAAACTTTTATTTAAAAAAAAAAAGTATTCATCTTCTCTGTGATGATTAAGTTTACAAATTCCATGGTAGGCCACAGTACCCAGATACTTGGTCAGACAGTATTCTAGATGTTTCTGCACACACACACACACACCCCACCCCACTCCCCACACATACACCACACACACACACACACACACACACACACACACACACACACCACACACATACCCCATTGCTTCTCTTTCTCTGGAGAACCCCTCTTAATACAGTAATACACCCTTATTACTGTGTAATAGTACACAATATCAAGTGTGTGTGATTAATATAAGTGTACTTTTATTTTACATTCCAAAGAAATAATTTATACTTATCTTCTCTAACCATGTGTATATCTATGCTTGTGATCTGAATTCTCACTTGTGCCCTCTGACCATGAAAGCTAAATGTTTATAAACCATCTCTAGGCCTTTACATGTTCCATGAAGTATCTGTTCTCAATCAATTATTTTTCTTTCATTCTTACTCAATTTGCAAAATGAAATGAGGTCCTTTTATTTCAAGGACAGTAAATATTAATTACCGAATTCTGTACAAAATACCTTGTTGGTTTCTTATATTTCTTAGGAAATGATAATGCTAAAGGAACATGTAATAGGAAATAGTTGTTTAACTACAACTTCAAAGAACATTAAAATATAACTGAAATAATATATACACATACTAAAGTGTATTTTTAATGCCTGTTAGATTTCGAAGAAATTAGATGTTTCATCATTACTTAATATCTAGAAAGCACTTTACTTCATTCCATATGTATATGCAAACTAAAACATTTTAAATAAACTTTATTCATTTTAATTATTTTACAAACATAAAAAAAAGCATACCAAATTTAGTTCACCTTAACAAGAAAATAAATCAACTGTACTAAACTTAGCATAATATGTAAGGTTTGGAATGATGATAAATCCTTGTAAATTAAAGTCAATAAGTACAAGATTAAGTCAAAATGGTAAATAATTTTATTATATATTTATTTTAAATTATATAACTTTATAATATATATTTTTATATATGTCTGCATATATGTGTATATATGTGCATATAAATAGATATATTGATATATAGACACAAAAAAATCCGAAGATATTGCTCCTTATAAGTGGTTTCTGCATAAGATTTAGAGCTTAAAAGCAATGGATATGATAGGTTTGGAAAACAGAGAAAGTTAGTGGAATTAATTCTTACATGAGACAGTTGTCTCCATCATGTTTAATCTGAAATTGAAGTCAACAAACCTAATGGTTTTTGAGCATTCACTCACTCTGTACCTGTGTACAATTGTTTGGCTTGCTTATTATATTAAAGTAGCTTTCAACTTTACTTTCTTTTAACTCCAAAAAGCTGTTAATTCTAGAAATAACTTCTTAATTTTGTTCAACTTCTTTTTAATTTAATAATATTGTTAATGTTACCATTGCTTCTATTCTCTATGTGCTTAACATTCCTCTATAGTTCAACAGACCTTATCTCCCAGTTTATAATGGTATCAGGTCATTTGTAAATAGGGTAGATTTATGGAGCTGGGCTTCAAGACATACAAACAGAAACTCAAAGACATCATTTTCTGAATACAGTTGACCCATTTACATGTTATTTAAAAGAATGGAAGTCTTGCTAGATATAATAAACCTTTCCCTGCCTTCTAAATCAGAGTATTCTGCACACGATTTACTTATTTCATTGTGCTCTAATACACTGACATCCAGAGTATAGTGCAGTTGCCTCTGCATTAGATAGTTACAGTCAGTGGTGCTAATGTTCATATAACAGCATTTTGTAGGTTTTTTTCCTCCATCTTCAGAGATACAGTTCAAGATATTAGCCATTTCTTTCTTCCATTCTCTGCCAGATAGGTCAGTATAGTGTCCAGACTTGGCACACAGAGAGACCTGGGTTTAGATCCTAACTCAGCTGTTTACTAACTATATGCCTTCTCTGACTGTAAAATGGAGATCATAATATCTACCTCCACAGGGAGTCTTCTTATTAGTGATGAGATTACAAATTATAGTACCTGCCACATATTGGACAATTCAATACATATATGTCTCTTGCTACCACCCTCTACAACACTCACATCAGGAACCTTGTACTATGCTGCTTCTGACCTCTTCAGAGGTCAACTGTATTCAGAAAATAATGTCTTTGAGTTTCTTACCTCTTCCCCACCGTCATCTGTGAACTAGGCAACTACATAACCAAAAGGGTTTGAATTCTATCTAAACCAAAAGTCAATGATTATCATAGAAATATTTATTACAAGTGTACACTATTAGCAGAATGAAGAACATACGTCCAAGGATTGACCCATTCTGACCTTTAAGTAGGTAATTAATATTTGAGATGGTCCTTGAAAGGTAGGTAGAATTTAGCCTGAAAGACACATAGGTAGAGAAGCATACTTTACAGAGCAAATGGATATCAGGCCTACAAACATGAGCATTTGAGAAATAGGGAGTAGTTCAATTTACTCCTTAGACAGTATGTGTGGTAGAAGAGAAGACTCAAGGAAGAATATGGGCCAGTTTTGGTAAGCAGTCTCAGTGCCAGGTTAAGGAGATTTATTTATTGGAAAATGAGTTAGTATTTTCTAAACAAAGGAGTGTTGCTTTAGGAAGATTTCTCTCATGTCAGCATTTGGGATATAGCAGAGTTGGGAGAAACAAAAGAGAGGAGATCATTTAGGAGTCTATTAGAGTGGTTCAGGGAAAAAAGTACTGAGGCCTAACTCTTATACATTACTACTAGGAACATAAATTGCTACAATTTCTGTGAAAGGCAATTTGGCAATACTTATCAATATTATAAAGGCACACATGTCAATATACATACATATCAATTACAAAGGCATATATGCCCATCAATATTACAAACAAGAGGAAAAATATATACTTATACATACATATACATACATATGTATACATACATATACATACATATATATATATATATATATATATATATGTATTTGTTTTTGTATACATAGAATATTTCTGGAAGAACACACACACACACCAATGGTCCTGGTGACTTCTTGGTGAAAGAACTGAGTGGCTGAAGGACAGAAGTGAGAATATGTTTCACTGTTTACTCTCTTGCACCTTTAGAATCTTATATGATGCAATATTACATATCCAAAATAAGTTTTTTTATTGTTTTTAATTTTAATTCCAGTATAGTTAACATAGTGTTTTATTATTTTTGGATGTACAATATAATGATTCAACAATTCTGTACATTACTCAGTGCTCATCATAAGTGTACTCTTTAATCTCCATCATCTATTTCACCCATCTCCCCAACATCTCCCCTCTGGTAACCATCAGTTTGTTCTCTATAGTTAAGGGTCTGTATCTCTCTCTCTCTTTTGGTTTGTCTCTCTCTCTCTCTCTCTCTCTCTCTCTCTCTCTCTCTCTCTCTCTCTTTGCTTTTTTCATTTGCTTTGTTTCTTAAATTCCACATGAGTGAAATTATATGGTATTTCTCTTTCTTTGATGGACTGATTCACTTAGCATTATCCTTTCTAGTCCCAACCATGTTGTTGCAAATGGCAAGATTTCATTCTTTTTTATGGCTAATATTCCATTGTATGTATATACCACTTCTACTTTATCCATTCATCTATCAGTGAACACTTGGGCTGCTTCCATAAATTGGCTATTGTAAATAATGCTGTAAATATTGAAGGTGCATGCATCCCTTCAAATTAGTGTTTTATATTTTGGAGGTAAATACCCAGTAATGCAATTACTGGATCATAGGGTAGTTCCATTTTTAACTTTTTGGGGAGCCTCCACAGTGTTTTCCACAGTGACTGCACCAGTTTGCCTCCCACCAAGAGTGCAAGAGGGTTGTTATGTCACCACATTCTTGCCAACACTTGTTGTGTTTGTGATTTTAGCCATTCTGACAGGTGTGAAATACCTGATTTTAGTTTTGATTTGCATTTCCCTGATGATGAGTGATGTTGAGCATCTTTGTATGTGTCTGCTGGCCATCTGGATGGTCAACATATTCTGGATACTAACCCTTTATCAGAGATATCTTATCCCATTCGTAGGTTGACTTTAAGTTGTGTTGATTGTTTCCTTTGCTGTGCAGAAGCTTTTTATTTTGATGTAGTCCCAATAGTTTATTTTTGCTTTTCTTTTGTCTCAGGAGACATATCTAGAAAAAAGTTGCTAAGTCCCATATCAGACCAAAATAGGTTTTAAAAGTAATGAGGCCTAAGGTCAATAGTAGCTATAGGGTTGGAGAGATAACTTATCAAAAGTTTGTAGTGAGAGACAAACTTTTATAAAGGAAAAATACGGACATACGAAAACAAATTTGTGGAAAGCTTAGTATTGAATAGTATTGTACCATGGTATAACATAGCATGACATAGAGAACCATTGGTCCGTGCACATTAAGCAAAAAGAGAATTTAAGAAATGATGAGTTACAACCTGAGCCTTTGGGGAATATAATTATTATCCCAACTTTACAGATGAGTCACCTAAACACCTGGCAGTTTATTGCCTCACCCAAAATAATACAAGTGTGTGTCATATGAGAGTTCTAAGTAAAAATTAAATAGAAAACTGCCTCCCTAGCTGGAAGGAGAATCCTGTCCTCCTCTCATCTCCCCATTTACCCTTGTACCCTCTCTAATATGGTGAATTTTCTTATTCAGCAGGCACTACTCCCTTGACATTGGTATTAAAAGAGATCGTTTATAAAAACCCTTGGAGTTCTTTCAAAAAATCACATATGTCCAAGGTTTGCCTTATTGTAATAATAATATCCAAGCAAATATTTTTGGAATTTTCTCTTAAGTCACTATGAAAATGTTTACCTTTAGTAGAAGACTGAAACTACACTTCAGACTTCAAAACCTCATGAAGTCGCGTTGTACCTGTTAGGTTCAGTTCTGGGAAGTTGCTATTATCTACAAGGGTTGTAAGTTTTAGTAGGGAAACATTTATAAACTCCAGTTCTTTTTATTTTTTTTAAATAATGTATTTATTTTTAAATTTACATCCAAGTTAGTCAGCATATAGGAGACAATGATTTCAGGAGTAGATTCCTTAATGCCCCTTACCCATTTACCCCATCCCCCCTTCCTCTACTCCTCCAGCAACCCTCTGTTTGTTCTCTATATTTAAGAATCTCTTATGTTTTGTCCCCCTCCCTGTTTTTATATTCTTTTTGCTTCCCTTCCCTTATGTTCATCTGTTTTGTATCTTAAAGTCCTCATATGAGTGAAGTCATATGATATTTGTCTTTCACTGACTAATTTCACTTAGCATAATACCCTCCAGTTCCATCCACGTAGTTGCAAATGGTAAGATTTCATTCTTTTTGATTGCCAAGTAATACTCCATTGTGTATATATACCACATCCTCTTTATCCATTCATCTGTTGATTGGCATTTGGGCTCTTTCCATACTTTGGCTATTGTCGATCACACGCTATAAACATGGGGGTGCATGTGTCCCTTCGAAACAGCACACCTGTATCCCTTGGGTAAATAGTAGTGCAATTGCTGGGTCATAGGGTAGTTCTATTTTTAATTTTTTGAGGAACTTCCATACTGTTTTCTAGAGTGGCTGCACCAATTTGCATTCCCACCAGCAGTGAAAAAGAGATCCTCTCTCTCCACATCCTCGCCAACATCTATTGTTGCCTGAGTTGTTAATGTTAGCCATTCAGACAGGTGTAAGGTGGTATCGCATTGTGGTTTTGATTTGTATTTCCCTGATGATGAGTGATGTGGAGCATTTTTTTATGTGTCTGTTGGCCATCTGGATGTCTTCTTTGGAGAAGTGTCTATTCATGTCTTTTGCCCATTTCTTCACTGGATTATTTGTGTTTTGGGTATTGAGTTTAAAAATTTCTTTATAGATTTTTAGATACTAACTCTTTATCTGACATGTCATTTGCAAATACTTCTCCCATTCCATCGGTTGCCTTTTAGTTTTGCTGATTGTTTCCTTCACTGTGCAGAAGCTTTTTTATTTTGATGAGGTCCCAAGAATTCATTTTTGTTTTTGTTTCTCTTGCCTCCAGAGACGTGTTGAGTAAGAAGTTGCTGCAGCCAAGGTCAAAGAGGTTTTTGCCTGTTTTCTCCTCGAGGGTTTTGATTCCTGTCTTACAGGAATGACCTGTCTTACATTTAGGTCTTTCATCCATTTTGAGTTTATTTTGTGTATGGTGTAAGAAAGTGGTCCAGGTTCATTTCTCTGCATGTCGCTGTCCAGTTTTCCCAGCACCACTTGCTGAAAAGAATGTCTTTATTCCATTGGATAGTCTTTCCTGCTTTGTCAAAGATTAGTTGGCCATACGTTTGTGGGTCCATTTCTGGGTTCTCTATTCCACTCCATTGACCTGAGTGTCTGTTTTTGTTCCATCCAGTTCTTTTTAAACAAGCTAGTTTATACCCAGTTCCTAAGAAAATTAACTTTTAAAAAAATGTAATTCCTCATTACATAATAGTATTATTTATAGATTGGTTTATCTATAAATGAGGTATTTTAAAGGACTTATAGCTTAAAGCAAGAATAACAAATCATAGACCAAATGTGGGGCTCCTACTACAAAAAACTTTTTGAAATAGATATCTGGTTTAGTTGCAATCTTTGGTGGCCTTCTTTCACCTTTTATCCCTGGCATTAGAAACCTTTATCATGGTCTTGTTCTCACCAGACTGAAATAGCTCCTCCAGCTGCCAGCAGCTTTGGCAATAGGTAGCCTCTAGCTGTGCTGACTCATAAAGGTTTGGAATCTTTTGTATTTCTTGTTTTTCCCATCTCTTTGGAAATGCATTTCTCAGTATCTTACCTTTAGTTATAATACAGTACCTAAGTTGACTCTTGTATCTGGGTCGGTCTTCTCCTTCTCCCTTCAAAGCCCTGAAAGGACTATTTTGCTAATATTGTCTTGTGCCAAACTTTGTTTCTTAAAATGTCTTTTTTCAACCAAAACAGTCATATATGACTTGTGTAAACTCAGTCAACCTCTATTTTTTCTCTCCTTGAAGGTATAGATACCTCGAGTGACTTTTTAATATCTAGTGACTATTTACTCTTTGTAGTCTTTGTACTTTGCATCTTTACTCTCTACATAGAATTTCCATACAAAATTGACACACCCCAAATCTTTCAATATTTTACAAATCACTTTATTAAGGGGCCGTCTTAAATAAACAGAAAATTTTAAATGGTCTTGGATATTTAGTAACTTGACAACAATTAGTCACTAGATTTTAAAACCTAGATTTTCTTTTACCAACCAGGGTAAATTCAGCTTTGTCAGCAAATACAATCATTGAAACCAGTTGATGATGAAGCTGACATTGTGATTACCTAAATTTAATTCATTCATATCTGAGCCAAAATCAGATTTTCATGTGGGTTCGTTACTTGAAAGAGGTTTTTTTTTTTCCAGTTAAATTAAACACCTTTAGGGAGCTTTAATTTCATTTTCTCTATATATCTTCATTATGCTAAGGAGGCAGTGCTTTAAAACAAAGAAACAATGTTTTCTACCAGAAAAAATATATATGTTTTCATTGCAAAATTGAGTATTACCTTTTTGCAACACTGTTGCTTAAATAAGGTTTTCTCTTAATTAGTCAATGTTAAATCTATCATAAGCTATAACCATATTCGTTATCCTGTCACTTTCTGAGTCTCATAGAACAAGAACAGCTGTTGTCTGGGCTCTAAATAACTGTAACAGGGCTGTTCAGAATAATGTAGAGACAATATCAGAACAGTACGCCTAAGGTACACAATGCAAAATTAATCAAAAATTGGTGGCCTGAGAGTTGCAGGCGCTCTTGTGACATGTAAACATTTGTTCAGCAGCTAAAGTAATGACAATGAATTAAACCAATAGAATTACTTCTCCTGGCACCTAGCAGAAATGTTACTTGATCATCACATTAGCTTGTAATAAAAGGGCTGAACTTGCAGTTCTGAATGTATAGCCAGAAAAAATAAGTGAGAGACATAAATGTGATAAAGAAAGACAAATGGTCCACGCTAAATTGCTTTAAATTACATTGACCTCATCAGTGTACCTTTGAAACCTGTCCCTAATTGAGAGCAATTGATTTACCCTTCCAGATTTCCTTTAAAGCCTATCAGATCCCAAATTCAAAATGTTAAGAGCCCTTTGCCAAATTGTTTTACAATTGAGCTTTCCTTTGGGTTCTTAACCATCGTTCTTAACGATGACTAAGCTACAAGCCAGGGAGAAAAACAGTACTCAATGAATTTCAGCCTTAGAAATGAAAGTGACATCTTTTTTCTCCCACTAGACAAGGTGATAAAACTAATGAAAGTAATTTTTAACCTAAAGCAGTTGTAATAGCACAAAAATATGAAAGGTATTAGGCACTTAAGTGAGCTGTGAGCAGGACTACTGTGAAAAATGTCAAATGTTTCACGCACATCCAGGATAAAATGGTCAAGTTCCTTGAAGTTAAGGAGAATTTGTGAGGAGGATTTTTGGAAAGACTTACACTGTGCAGTGGGCACAATCCCCACCACCCTCTATCTGTGCGAGAGCAGAGAGGTGAGTGACGGCTCTGCTGCTCATCTCAGCTCTGGCACGAGGGTCCCTGGAACCATCAAAGAGCTTGGCATGTGTTCCCTGCACAAGAGGGACATATTAGGCTGGTGTCTGCCTCCAGACTGGTAAAGCTGAAGCATGAGACAGAATTTGGCTAAAATGGTCTGCGTCAGAGGAGGAGGGGCCATGTCTGGGAAGTATGTGCCCCCTATTCCCAAGTCAGGTCAAAGGCTCCTAAATCCTAAGCCCAGATGTGGAGTTCTTAGTAGGAATTTTACCCTGGAATCCATTTAAAAGGGGCCCTGCTTGGGGCACTTGGGTGGCTCAGTCAGTTAAGCATCCAACTCTTCAGTTTGGCTCAGGTCATGATCCCAGGGTGATGGGATCATGCTCTGCATTGCACTCTGTGCTGAACATGGAGCCTGCTAAAGATTCTCTCTCCCCTTCTCTCTCTATCTATGCCCCTTAACCCTGTGTGTGCTCTCTCTCCCTCTCGAAGAAGAAGAAGAAGAAGAAGAAGAAGAAGAAGAAGAAGAAGAAGAAGGGGTCCTGCAAAAAAGGACTCCTGAGGAAGGACTGGGGAATATACTAGCCTAGTAAAGGAAATTGCATTGGTGGGGCCTGGAAGGAGTGTCTCCACAGATCCCAGATGGCCTTAAACATATGCCATCATATGACACTATAAGTCAGGGTAATAATTCCCTGTGTTGTCCTTCTTCCTTCATCTCCATGTTCCAAACACTAGGGGATCAGAAACCTCAGTAAGCAAAATGAAGAATGAAATCACCCACTGGAGAAGAATCAATCAGCCTCTCGTCCCATTCTGTCTTACAGAAAAAGAATACCCTCTAGGTGGATGGTTAGCCATGTTTAAAGTGAGATGGCTATGAGATATTCGGGTATAAATGTTAACTAGAAACTTAGATGTTTGTGTATAAAATTTAGGACAAATATATGAATGGTAGTTAGAGATTTGGGGATCATTATGGTGCTTCCATCTAGGGGCAGCAAAGAACAAAACCCTAAGAAACACCAGCGATTAAAGGGGAACATAGAAAAAGGACTCAGGGAAGGAAATAGGTAAAGGAGAAATAAGAGAAAACAGTTTCAAAAAAGCCAAGAAAGGAGAAAAACTTAAGTGTCGTCAAAGGGAGCACTGCCAAATGCAGCAGATTGATAAAGACTACCGAGGAGCCATAGGATGATGTAACTTGGAGGACACTGCTCGTCCTTGACAAGGCATTTTCAGTGGAGTGGTGGGGACAAAAGCCAGACTGGAAGAGGAAACTGATAAGTAAAGACAGCACCTATACACTATTGCACTGTAGAACTTGGCTGGGACGGACAGTGGTTGGAAAAGATAAGCACTCAGGAGAGAGCCTAAGATGAGAGGGAATTAAAGCATGTTTTCAGGTATTAGGGAGGGACCAGTAAGGAGAATTAAAAATAGAGGAAAACAGGGGCACCTGACTGAGTTGGTTAAACATCCAACTCTTTCTTTTTAATGTTTATTTATTTTTGAGAGAGAGAGACAGTGGGGGAGGGGCAGAGAGAGGGGAGACACAAAATCTGAGGCAGGCTACAGGCTGTGAGCTGTCAGCACAGAGCCCGATGAGGGGTTGGAACCCACATACCTTGAGATCATGACCTGAGCTAAAGTTGGATGCTTAACCAACTGAGCCACCCAGGCATGCCGAAGCTGCTTCTGACTCGATTTTGACTCAGGCCATGATCTCACAGTTCATGAGTTTGAACCCTGTGTTGGGCTCTGCACTGACAGCACAGAGCCTGCTTGGGATTCTGTCTCTCCCTTTCTCTCTCTCTCTCTCTCTCTCTCTCTCTCTCTCTCTCTCTCCCCCCCCCCCTTCTCTGTCTTTCAAAAATAAATAAATAAGCATTTATGTGAATGAGATCTCTTGGGAGTTGAAAGTAGATGGGGCAAAAAGTACTGGGAGATACATTAGTCTTAAATTCAAAGTAAAGCACCTCTTCCTGACCATGATGGCAACATAGGTCATTCCTGACTTACTCCCCTTCACAAGAACAACTAACATCTATTCAAGAACAAAATACCAGCAAGAGTACCCTAGAACATGGTGGTGAGGCTGAAGCACAGCCTCAACCTCAGAGACCAAGACTGCATTAGAAGGTTAAGAGAAATGACTATATGTTGACCACATTGCCCTTCCCCCAGGGCAGTATAGCATCAAAGAGATGTCTTTCCTGACCCTTCTGTTCACCTAATGGGAAAAGAGAACCCGAAGAGGACAACCAACCTCCCCAAGCATTGTGGGTCATTTATGAGAGCCCCTACTCTTATCACATACCATGGGGACGGCAGGGGAATCTTCAGGGCCCAACCACTGGGAATCGAGTTGTCCTGAAGAAGTGGAAAGGAACTTGCAACCACCAGCACACAAATCTTGGTCAACCAAGTTTATACCTACAGTGCCCAAGTAGTAACCCCAACCAGCTTTGCTCATATGCAGAAACAGGTTGGGGGCACTCTGACCAGGGAATATGGCAGGGAGCAGATCTGACTGATTCAGATCTTCAAATGAGTAGTTCCATCAGCCCTAGAGCCTTGTTTACCCACCCACAGGCAAAGTGCTGAGTCACAACCTCACTCACTGTGAAGGGTGCCTTCCAACCCAATCTGACTAGAAGGCTGGTGACAACTTCTGGAAGCTGTGTGGCCAGCGGCACTTGAGCCAAGAGGTGGGAGTGCTGAGCCAGTCACCTCCAGAGCAAAGCCAGCGCCAGACGTGAAGACTTCTCGTGCTATGCACAAACAAGGGGATTAATCCATAGCCATAGCTGAAGGTGTCTCCTGGCCCCTCCCAACTAGACAGTCTGTTTGGGAAACTGAGAGGCCTGAGTGGCCCAGTCAAGGGGCTCCCACCCAGGCAAGGGGCCCAACACACTGTGGAGAGTATCTTCCAGCCCCATCTGACCAGAAGGGCTGAAATAAATACCCAAAAGCCCTGAGGCCCACTGACACTCAAGCCAAAAGAAGCACAGACAGAGCCAACAGTTTGCAAGGCAAAGCCAGTGGCCCTGTTCAGCCAGGGAACTTGGGATGCAGGTTAGCTTGAGTTATGACAACAAAGAGCTTTACCAGTTTTAGAACTGTTTATTCCACTGCTCCCATTCTGGTAATTTAGTTTATAGTTCCACTTATTGTTAAATAAAGCCTTCAGCCTGTCTGACCAGAGAACCTAACCAGAGCATACAGGAAGCTGTATAGCCCATTCAACAGCCCTATGTACAGTGGGATTGGAACACAGAGCACAGCCCGTGGCTTACCTGGTCTACAGAGCAAAACTGGTAGTTTAACCAGACCAGGGAATTCTATACACACTCAGGCCTGATTTGGGCCCCCAAACAATGAGCTATAGGGGCCCTGGGACCTGGCCTGATGCCCTGCCAGGGCAGAGAAGCTAATTCACAGCCCTGTCCACTACTGAATGTAGTCCCCTGTCCTGACCATCTAGTAAAGATGACCAGAGAATTTAGGCAACTGCAGAGCCCATCTTACAGCCTTAATTGGGTATAGAAATAAGCCAGCAGTCGGGTATCTGGGTGGCTCAGTCAGTCGGCTTAGGTCATGATTTCATGGTTGTGAGATCAAGCCCCATCAAGCTTCACGCTAAGTGTGGAGCCTGCTTAAGATGAAAGAAAGAAAGAAAGAAAGAAAGAAAGAAAGAAAGAAAGAAAGAAAGAAAGAAAGAAAGAAAGAAGAAAGAAAGAAAAGAAAGAAAGAAAGAAAGAAAGAAAGAAAGAAAGAAAGAAAGAAAGAGAAAGGAAGGAAGGAAGGAAGGAAGGAAAGAAGGAAGGAAGGAAGGAGAAAGAAAGAAAGAAAGAAAGAAAGAAAGAAAGAAAGAAAGAAAGAGAGAGAGAGAGAAGGAAAGGGAAAAAAAAGAAAGAAAAGGAAAGAAAGAATCCAGCAATACTATCCAACTAGTATTGGATATCCAACTAGTATACTATCCCAGCTAGTGGCACAACCCCCTATCCCCATCCTCAGAGATTGAACAGTTGCCTCACCCATAAGTAGATTATAATAACAGGCTCCACCTTCCCAAAGACATTACCAGCAAACATACACAGAAACCCAAACTGAACTGGCTAGTGAAGAACTGTCTCTGCTAGGGCAAACTGTAAAGTCTGCAAGAGGAGTCCTATTACTAAAATGCACAGATAGAGTGTAAGGAATCAAGGATCATGAAAAATCAGGTAAATATGACACCATCACCAAAAAAAAAAAAAAGCAATGTAAAGGTCCAATAACTTATGAACTGTCAGAAAAAGAATTCAGAATAATCCTTTTATTCTTAGTGAACTATAAGAAAACACAGACAACTTACAAAATTGAGAAAACAACACATGAGAAGTTTGACAAGAAAATAGTAAACATCAAAATAAAAAAGAGAGAGAAAGAAATCCTAAAGTTGAAAAATACAATAACTGAAGAATTTAATGAAGTTTCAAAAGTAGACTCAACCTCACAGAAGAAAGAATTAGCAACCTGGAGTATAGAACATTGGAAATTACCCAGAGAAGCAAAAGAAAAAAGAGTAAAAAAGATTGAAGAAAACCTATGAAAATTATAGGACACAATAGAAAGAAACAGTATTTGTACTATGGGAATTCCAGAAAGAGAAGAGAAAAAGAAAGGAGCAGTAAATATATTTAAAGCAATAATGGCTGAAAACTTCCCAAACCTGGAAAGAGGAATGAATATCCAAATCCATGAGGCCCAAGGATCCCAAGTAGGTTGAACCTGAATAGGTGTATACCAAAACACATTATAATTAAATTCTTGTCAGAGACAAAGAAAGAATTTTAAGAGCAACAAATTCAAGTGGAATCTATCCCTGTGATGCAAGGATGGTTTGACATATGCAAATCAATTAATGATACATCACATTAATAGAATAAAAGAAATATATGATTATCTCAATAGATGCAGAAAAAGCACTTGACCAAATTCAACATCCTTTCATGTTAAAAACTCTAAATAAATTAGGCAAAAAAGGAACATATCTGAACATAATATCTCAACATAATACATACTAAAGGCATATATGACAGACCTACAGCTAACATCACACTCAGTGGTAAAATGATAAAATCTTTCCTCTAAGATCAGAAACAAGAAAAGGGTGCCCATTCTCACCACTCCAATTCAACACAGTACTAGAAGTCCTTACTAGAGCAATCAGGCTAGGAAAAGAAATGAAAAGTATCATAACTGGAAAGAAAGAAGTAAAATTGTCTCTATTTACAGATGACATGATTTTATATGGAGAAAATCCTATAGACTCGATCAACAAACAAACTGTTAGATATAATCAATGAATTCAGTAAAGTTGCAGAATATTAAATGAATATATAAAACTCAGTAGCACTTCTGTATACTAACCACAAAATTTCTGAAAAAGAAATTAAATCAATCATATTTACAATAGTATAAAAAAATAAAATACTTAAAAATAAATTTAACTAATGAGGTGAAAGTTCTCTATGCTGAAAATTCCAAGATATTCATGAAAGAAATCAAAGGTGACACAAATAAGTAAAAAGATTTCCTATGTTCATGGAGTAGAAGAATTAATGTTGGTAAAGTGTTAACACTACTGAAAGCCATCTATGGATTCAATGCAATCCCTATCAAAATTTCAATGGCAATTTTTACAGAGTTTAAAAAAAAAGAAAAATTCCTAAAATTTATTGGGAATCACAAAGCCCCTAAATAACCAAAGAAATCCTGAAAAAGAAGAACAAAGCAGGAGGTATCACACTTCTTGATTTCAAGCTATAGTATAAAAGCTATGGTCATCAAAACAGTATGGTACTGGCATAAAAACAGAATAGATGGCCCAGAAATAAACGCAAGCATATAGAGTCAACTAATATTTGACAAGGGAGCCAAGAATACTCAATGGAGAAAAGATAGTCTCTTTAAAAAATGATGCTGGGATAATTGAATATTCACATGTAAAAGAATCAAATGGACCTATTTCTTTTTTAACATTCACAACAATTAACCCAAAATGGTTTAAGACTTAAATGTAAGACCTGAAACCATGAAACTCGTGGAAGAAAACATAGGAAAAAAGTTCCTTGACATGGGTCATGGCAACTATTTTTTTGGATATGACACCTAAAGCATAAGCAACAAAATAAAAAATAAACTGGTGGGACTGCATCAACTAAAAAGCTTCTGCAGAGCAAAAGAAGCCATCAATAAAAAGACAACCTACAGAATGGGAAAAAATATTTGCAAAGTATATATCTAATAAGGAGTAAATATTCAAAGCATATAAAGAATTCATACAACTCAACAGAAAACAAAAACAAATTAAATTAATTAAAGATGGGCAAAGGACCTGAATAGGCATTTTTCCAAAGGAGATACATGAAAGGCTAATGGGTACATGAAAAGATGCCAACCAACATCAATAGTTATTAGGGAAATACAAATCAAAGCCACAATGAGATATCACCTCATGCCTGTCAGTATGGCCATTATCAAAAGAATAAGTGATAGAGAATGCTGGTATAGATGTTGAGAAAAGGAAACCTTGTGAACTGTTGGTGGGACTGTAAATTTGTACAACTATTATGGAAAACAGTATGAAGAATCCTCAAAAAATTAAAAACAGAACTGCCATATGATCTAGCAATTCCACTTCTGGGAATATATGAAAAGGTAATGAAACTAACTTGAAAAGTTATCTGTACCCTCATGTGCATAGCAGCATTATTTACAATAGCCAAGGCATGGAAACAACCTAAGTGTACATTGATGGACTAATGGATAAATAAGTTGTAATACACACAAACACTGGAATATCATTCAGCCACAAAAAGGGGGAAATCCTACTATTTGTGACAATGTGGATAGATGTTGAAGGGATTATGCTAAGTGAAACAAGTCAGACAAAGACAAATACTGTATAATCTCACTTCTATGTGGAATCTAAAAACAAAAACAAACTCATAGGAAAAAAAAAAAAAAAAGATCAGATTTGTAGTTACCAGAGTACCAGAGTCAGGGAGTAGGCGTAAAGAGACCTGGAGACAGGTGGCCAAAATTACAAACTTCCAGTTATAAAACAAAGAAGTATTAAGCATGTAATGTACAACACAATGACTACAGGTAACACTGCTGTATAAAAAAAATTTGTTAAGAGAGTACATCCTCAGTTTTTCATCATAAGAAAAGTTTTTTTTCCATTCAGTTCTTTTCCCTTTTATTTTCTTTATAATGTATCTGGAAGAGAAGATGAATGTTAGCTGAACTTATTGTGGTAATCATTTAACAATATATGTAAGTCAATACTCCTCAAACTTATATAATAATGTATACAAATTATTTCTCAATAAAGCTGGAAAAAAAAGAGAGATATATATAAAGAGTTCCTGCCTGATGACCATTACTCCCTGTTAATCATGGGATCATTAACTAGGGGGATTAAGGAGAGTGGAGATTAAGTAGAAGACCTCAAGAGAAGGATGAAAGATTGAAATAGCTGCTGCAGGCAACTGAAGATAATGAATTAAAAGAATATCCAGTAGTACGAATGATTCATTGATGGGGTGCCTGGGAGGTTCAGTCGGTTAAGTGTCCAACTCTTGGTTTTGGCTCAGGTCATGATCTCAGGGTTTCATGTGTTCGAGCCCTGCATCATGCTCTGTGCATGCCCCTGTCTGCTCTCTTTCTCACCCTCTCTCTCTCTCTCAAAAATAAACACTTAAAATATGTAAGAAAGAAAGAAAGAAAGAAAGAAAGAAAGAAAGAAAGAAAGAAAGAAAGAAAGAAAGAAAGGAAGGAAGATTCATTGAGATGGAGGACCATGTGCTTATGTGACATTAAAAGCTCCCATTATGTGGTTTTTCTCTAGTGTGCTGAGCACTCCATATGTGGAATGAAGAAATTGATAGACATGAATGAAAAACTGATATAAAGTCTTAGATTTGTAGAACACTGAAAGCAAAAAGATGATTTGGGAATCTGAAGGTGATAGTGGGAGAGAAGGTCGAATTGTTAACCACAGAATCTTGACGGCTAGAGGAAGTGATCAGATGGATGTTGACAGAGAAAAAATGAAAGAATTAAGATACTAGAGGTATAGATAAGGTTGACAAACTGCTGGAAGGAAGCTATAAATGAGAAATGTTCCTCCAAAATAATAATAATATATCAATAATAACAACAATAAATAGCTATAATTTATTAAGCAATCACTGTGTATCAAGCAATGCTTTAAATGTTTTGTTTTAAGGGGCAGCTGGGTGGCTCAGTCGGTTAAGCATCCAACTTCCGCTCAGGTCATGATCTCACGGTGCGTGAATTCGAGCACCGGGTTGGGTTCTGTGCTGACAGCTCAGAGCCTGGAGATTGCTTTGGATTCTGTGTCTCTCTGCCCCTCCCCTGCTCTCTCTCTCTCTCTCTCTCTCTCTCTCTCTCTCTCAATCTCTCTCAAAAATAAATAAATGTTAAAAATAAATAAAATAAATGTTTTATTTTATTACACTTAATTATCACAACACTGTAAGGCAGTTACTATTTTATACCCTTTTCCCCCTCCTTTTAGATAAGTAAGTTAAAGTATTAAGAGTTTAAATGACTTACTAGAATCAAAAAGCCAGTAGGTGGCCAAACCCACTTTCTTAACCACTGTGCAGGCCAAAGTCAAGTCAAAGACCTAAGAGTTTATTTACAAAGGAAGTTTCACAGGAAACAGAAGCAAGAGGGTGGTAAAATAAGTGAAGACTTGAGGCAGAGTTCAGGGAGAGGACTAGAGAGCAAATGCAGATGAAGTTAGAAGAGACAAGCATAAATCATTGATAAGGCCAACAATTTGAATGGTGCTAAGGAATCACTAGAATGAACAGCACTTAAAAAATAACTAACTCCAGATTTCCCAATTTGACAACTAAGATGACTGGTACCAACTCAAGGTGCATACGTTGGCAGTCCAGAGAATAAGGCTGAAAGAGCCCCCTGTCAGCTCCAAGGAACTTAACAATCTAGATACAAAACAACAACAACAACAAAAAAACACAAGTATTTTGTTTTTTAACATAATACAAGCCAGAGTAAGAAAAGGTCAGAAAGACTACACGGCAATGCTCTGGAGCTCAAATTTTTATAAGCTTGAATTTGCCTAGAGAGATCTGAAAAGGTCGATGTAACAGGCTACATATACAGAACTGAGCTAGGTAGAAAAGTGAGGTTGTATATTCTAGACAGAAGAAACTGTATAAACCAAGCCAGGGAGGGTGGAGTGTCCAGGGAAACACTTGGAAGCAGTAAGCAAGGCAGGCTGACTGGTGCTCTGGGAACAGAGTGAGGACACAAGATAAGATTGAAAAGGTAACCTGGGACCGTGTTGTCACTGAGGGTGACATCCTGAATTTTATTTAATGCAGAAGGCAGTGAGGAACTATGTGAGGATTCCAACTGGGAAATTATAGAATAGGAGGTTTAGGCCCAGAGCATGAGTAGAATAGCTTTCTAATCAGGATTTTTTTTTTTTTTTACTTATTTTCCAGAAAGAGATGTGCTTACATAATGGAGTGTAATCTTGACAGGGGTGGGACTCATATAGTTTTCATGATAATGAAAATGAACCTTCCAGAGTTTGATCACTACTTTATAAAACTAACCTGTTTTCCTTATTTTTTCCCCTAAAGAAGCTAATTACAGTATGCTTGTCCTCTGCCACAGAACCTTTTAAATGCTATGAAATAAAATAAAATGAATATGAAAGACAGCCTTTTAAGTAGGGAAGTTAAAAGGCAATATGCATCTGAGAGGTACATATGGAAATGGAGAAGAATTTTGCTCAGGTTAAAAAACAATAATAATAAAATAAACACAGGATTGAAGGGGAATTAGGAACCAATTACACATGTCTATGTGGACCAGATCTTTTTTTTTTTTTTTTTTTTTTTTTTTTTTAGCAATTTTCTGTGCATCTCCACACATATGTCAACATTACAGAAACCATCAAGAGGCCAAGGACACTTAACAATTGTTCTTTGTGCTAGGGATAGTTATGTGTCTAGGATGTTGAAACATATTTATGGACTTAACAGGACATATTTGTGTTTAAAATGTATTCAAAAGGACCACTACAGAAAAGCCAATCGCTTTTGGTGAATGGACTCTTTCCTATGGGAATAAACAATGGGACTGGCCAGTTTTCCTCAAATTATATTTCAACAATACCTGCATCAAGACAACTAGGGATGATTCTCTAAAATGCAGGTAGCAGGACACCCTCCAGACCTAGCAAATCAGAATCACTGAGTGTAAGTTCTGGTGATCTGAACTTTGATAAACTTCCTGAGTAATCTGTTACATATGTTCAGGCTTTTGAACCTTTGGTCACCTGGAAGGACAGCAAAACAAAACAAAACAAAACTGGTTGACTTGAGAAGTGGGAAGACTTTTTCACTGTAAATTCCTTTGTGCCTTTTGAATTCTTAATTTTTCACAAACAACACTTAATAATGAGCATGATATTTATATTTACACACCCAGAACCAGGCAGAGCATCTGGTAGTAGGATAAGAAAAATGTGGATTTAGTCATAAATGGCATAGTTTATAATAAATATTATAAGTAACACATTTTCCCCCCCTATTTCCTCTCCTCTCCCCCTGACCTTCTCAAAAGAAACACTGCATTGCCAACTGCCTTTGCCCAGGGACCAATGTTTTGCTCCTTATTCGTCTTGGTAGTGATTCATGTATCTCCAATACCTGGCTGGAACTTACTAGATTCACATGGCTGAGGCTGTAAAGTGTAGATAAAGCCTCCCCCATTTTTCTCTTAGCCATGCTTTTACAAATGATATCTGTTTTCTCTCTCATAAATACCAGTGTATATGATATTTGGCATTTACCTTTTGCCTTTTACAGAAAAATCATCATAGTAAGTATGTTGTTATAGATGTCTGTGTCTATCAGGCTAGAAAGAGTTGTTTTCATCTGTTAGATAAATTTTGTACCTTTGGCAGAGTTTCCAATCAGTTGAGTTTTAAGCAGCTAATTAGTCTTTTTGGTAACAACTAATTACTTATAATATGCATGTAGCAAAAACTGTTGTAGAAATGTAATTGTAACTTCTTTGACATTTTCTTTCTTATTGTATCTTGCATGTATAATAAAGATAACTTATTTTGATACATTTATCCTTTTTAAAAAGGCAAACAAATAAAGCCTTAGTTCTGAAGCACTCTTAAAGTTATAAAGGCATCCTCTTTAGGGAAAGACTAATGTCTATTTTCCCTGAACTGGTAACCCTTTCAAGCTTCGTGTCTTTCTATTCCATGCAGAAACAGTTGCCAAGAAATAAAATGACATTATAGTTGTCTTTGGTCAGAACAGGAATAAGAAAGAAATACTGTCTGGATAGCAAGCTAATTATTTTACCAAAACAGTGTCACTATATGTCCGTTCTCACTAGCCCTGTTGTTTGTTGTGCATACCTTCCTAAGTAAAAATTAATAAAGACAACTTGGAGAGGTTACATGTGCAGCAAGAGATATAGAATATTCCATGTATAGAGAGAGCATTGTAATTCACATACACACCAAAAAAAAAAAAAAGTTTAAAAAGAAATTATTTTATGTCCTGACCAATTATGTTCCCTTTATGGCCTTCTATTTCTTAGAAGAACAAAACAAACCCCAGGCTTGAGTCCAAAGTCTAAATGAGTCGTGAGGTTAACACACATTACAAAACCATCACTTTGAAACAGTCGTTTTGCTTATGGTGCACTTTGCATTATGGTAAAGTAGATATACAAAAATAGAATTGAAAACCTGAGGAAGGTTGCATGACTGGTGGCTAAGTGGCTTTTTTTTTTTACAGGATTAAGTTCAACAACTTATAAGTATTACCTTAATTCTTGCCAACTTTCAGGAAAAGCAATGTCATTAAGTAGTTCATAACTCATTCTGAAATGCCTCTGTTTTTGTTTTTTTTTTTTTTTTTTAATTTTTTTTTTCAACGTTTATTTATTTTTGGGACAGAGAGAGACAGAGCATGAACGGGGGAGGGGCAGAGAGAGAGAGGGAGACACAGAATCGGAAACAGGCTCCAGGCTCTGAGCCATCAGCCCAGAGCCTGACGCGGGGCTTGAACTCATGGACTGCGAGATCGTGACCTGGCTGAAGTCGGACGCTTAACCAACTGCGCCACCCAGGCGCCCCTGAAATGCCTCTGTTTTTACCAGAAAGAGTAGCATTTTTTTTCTGGGACACCTGGGTATTCAGTTGGTTGAGTGTCTGACTTCAGCTCAGGTCATGGTCTCACGGTTGGTGGGTTCAAGTCCCACGTCGGGCTCTGTGCTGACAGCTCAGAGTCTGGAGCCTGCTTCAGATTCTGTGTCTCCCTCGTTCTCTGCCCCTCCCCCACACATGTTCTCTCCCCCCCCCCCTTGCCCTCTCTCTCTCTCTCTCAAAAATAAATAAACATTAAAAAAAAAGAGAGAGAAAGAGTAGCATTTTTTTTTACCTTCTATACTCATATAGGTAAAAACAATGACACTCTGCTTTAAATGTCACAGAATAAAATGTTTCCTGGGTTGTAAAGTAAATTCAAATGGAGGTCGAATGTATTGGTACCACAAATTCACACAACATCTCCATATTTCCCATTTTATGCCCACTGCAAATGTTATTCAAGTGAAATATAGACACATAGATACATTGATAAATCTCTCATAAATAAAGCAAAAATTTGAACTAGTGGCTGAGTTAATATATATATATATATATATATATATATATATTATATGGTATTAAAATTTTTCCTTTAATAGACAACTTGAAGTATCATTTTGCTATTGTTGTTGAGCTATACTGAAAAATGTAGTTTTTAATATGAATGATGAGAGACTGCCTCTAACAAACATTAGAAAAGAACTTACACATGTAAGCATGATTTTCTTAAGTCTCTCAACAACTGACTTTTGATACATTTTGGAGAAAAGGAAGGGAAACAAAAGTCATAGAATTGAAGCTACTATAAAAATAACCAGAAGGTTAAATTTTAAAAGTCTCATTTTTCAGAAATACCCAAAATGGTAATAAAAGTCTTACTTATTAATTTCATGACTGCATCAGTCTGCTGGTAGCTATTTAAAGTTACCCTCAAAGTATTTTGTTTGTGAAAGTTCTAAGATTTAATATATGTTCAGGCAGAGTGAATAGAAATACAATTAAATATCCTTGATCACAGTTGAAGCTTTTCATATGAAAGCCAGCAGGACTTATTCTATAGAATAAACGATATCAATGTTTCCTCTTATTCATAGTTGTAAGTAATTAGATTTTTTTCTAATTCATTGTATCCAGTTTTAATATAACCATTCCCTCATCTCTGCTACTTTACCTCAATAAATTTTCTTGAATATTTCTTTCAGTCTCTAATGAATGAACCCATTATATTCATTATTATGATGATTATAATAACTATTATTACTATTCATTCACATGACATTATATATTTTAGGAAAGTACTATTATCACATGAATTATTTTTATGATCTTTTTTATAGCAGCATAAATGAGACAATGGTTTCTTTGCCATTGAAAATCTCATACAGAATTATTTCCGTTTGTCAACACTTCACCAACAAAAACTATTTGTATTCACTTGAAACAGTGGCTTTTAAAAAGCCCATTCTGCATTCCAGACCAATTTAATCAAACCTACAGAATTTACATTTATTTTATTATAAAGAAAACACGGTGATTTTGTTTTCAATGCATGGATTCAATCTAGGTCAGCTGCTTCCATAGGAAGAGTTGATTTTATCTAGCCAAACATTGAAAATTTGTCTTACAGGAGGTGTTTGATGCTGGAAATAGTACACTCACTGAATATGGAAAAGGGTTTGACAGTGTTATTGATGGAAAATAGTTAATACTAATTTTAGTAAAATTTAGTCCCTAGTCCTCTGGAATTATGGCCTTTAATAAATACAAATCAGAGGATATTCACTTAATGCTAATATTGGTGATACATTGATTATTTATATTCTTTAACTTGAAGTACTACATTAAAAGCCAAATTAAGTAGACTCAAATTATAAAATCCCAACCTCCAGAGATTCTGCTGCCGCAAAGTATGAATAGGTCGCATAACATGAAGCCATTATGTGTGAGCATCTAGGACATTATTCAGCATCCAACTAATTGCACCAACATGGATATATGGCAGTTGGACTCGTTTTTTATTATGAAATATGTTAAAACCTCAGAAAAAAAATGGTCACGTCTTACTAATAACACATCTTCTAATATGCATTAATATAATGAGAGTATCTGGGATATGTCCACAGTTCCAAAACATGTCATGAATTTAAACCCTGTGCAAAGACCACTTAAAAATTAGCATTGCTATGATTGCACTTCCCCCTAGGGTTGAAATAACTTGTGTTTACACCGAAGTTCATTTGCCTTTTTCAGATCAGCATTTTCATGACACATCTGTCCAATTATGGGAATGACCGGCTGGGACTATATACCTTTGTTAATCTGGCCAACTTCATGCAGACCTGGACGAACCTGCGACTTCAGACTCTGCCTCCAGCGCAGCTGGCTCACAAGTATTTTGAGCTCTTTCCTGATCAAAAAGACCCTCTCTGGCAGGTAATATTTGTTCAATAATTAGTATAATTAAGTAATTCCATAAACAAATTTTATATAGTCCTATCTGAAAAGTGAAGGCATCTGGGGTGGGGAGGGGGCTACATTTTTTGAATGTTGGTAGATTTGAGAAACTATTTCCTCCTGAATTGCAGTTGTGTATTATTGCTTCGTAGTGGGCCAAATTCTCTGTTCCTATGCCCACTAGAAATTATGAAATTCTACAAGCTCAGTGGGGGGGGTTCAATGGATGTCATGTTTTCAGTCAAGAGAGGGGGAACAATTTGCAGACTGCAATAGGCTGAAAAGAGTAGAAGATGGTAAGTAGGTTGTATGCTAAGCAAGTAGCCAGCTAGTCCTCCTAGAGCACATCTTATATCTCTAATGACTAAATAACATCAGAGGGATAGGGGAGAAGAGTTCAGAACTGATGTCTGCTTTCTGAACCACGGGGTACAGCAGCAGCTGGAGAATATGGGCAGCCTTCAAAAGTATTAGTTGGGAATTACTTTGGATATGGGAAAAGTGTTTGGTGGCAAAATTACTGAGCTTTTTAAGAAAAAATATCACACACACATGGCATATGCAAACTGTTCTAGGCATAACCCAGATTTCAAAGCATACTTTCTCATGTGTCCCAGAATTGCAGAAACATAATTTGAACTTAAACTGCCTACTCCATACTCTGGGGAAAGTAATAATCATGGCAAATAATTATTTTGTGCTTATTATGTGTCACATTGGGTTCTTTATATGTTAACTCATTTAATCCTTAAACTACCCTGTGTGGTAGGTATAGTTATGATCCCCATTTTATAGATGAAGAAACTGAGGCAGGCAAATGCTAAGACACCTTTACAAGGCCACTGTGTGACAGAGTGGGAATCAGTTCCAGGCCATCCAGCTCCAGAGGCTGTCCTCTTAAGCACTGTTCTAAATGAGAGTTACTGAGCTACTAGAGAGTCGCTAATAGAGCTGATGGTACAGTAATAACAATCATCAGAAGGAGAAGGTTGCAGCAAGATCTGAACTACATACTCAATGCATTCAGCTTTGAACATGAGCTAATTACCACCTGAACACAAACAGGTAACTCCAAGAAGAGACATAACTACACATTTCAGTATGTGAAAGTCTGGTTGTGGAATTATCACTATATAGTACTTTGCAGTTACTATAATGCACATCTTTCTTCCTTAACCACTGCATAATATCACCAAATGTTAGCCACTGGAAAGACATGCAATTTTCCTGCTGATTTAACACCTTACTTTTAAACTGAAATCATTATTATTTCAGGTGACAGGTTTGAAACAACTTTTTTTTAACAGCAGCCAAAAAGAATACCCTCACTTTAGTCATACCATCTGTTGCTTATTGTAAATAAGCAGAAAGTTCCTTTAACTGCACATATCTGTAGTATTAATTGAATAGAAGTGCTGTCCTGATTGCCTATATCTGAAGTAGTATTAAAGGGAACTTTTAAGTCTTCACATAATGAGCATTTTGCAGTGGAAATTAAGGATGTTCTAGATACATCTTGCATGGTGGGTTTGGTTTATGTACTATACACCAAAAGCAGATCCCTAAGATAGTATTTCACCTTCATTTTACCCTTTTGCTGAAATTTAGTGCTTTTTAGAATCATATTCTGAAAAGTTATAGTAATACATATCTGAAAGGAATCTGCTGTCTCTTTAAATAGTATCATTATGGCCAGATCTGTATCTCTTTGAAGCACAGCAAAACAGCTCAAAGTTATTTAGAATAAAAATCTTACACATTGTATTTCAATTACTTATGGAATGCTGAGAGTGTATTTTCTTTTAGGTTAGCAGGAAGCACAGTCCCTGCCCCACACTACATTGGAGCTCACTATTTTAAAACACACACACACACACACACACACACACACACACACACACACACATACAATTAAGATGTAGAATGGCCAAAAGCAGAAAAAATACTAAATCCTCAGTGCTATGAGGCTGTCTCCCCTCCCCCCAACCCCTCAGTAGACACTCAACTTCAGGATGGAAGGGTTGGATGGAAAGGGTTCAGGATGGAAAGGGTTACTTGAAAGCTTCCATGATGCCACTTCAAAGCTTTCATTTAAAAGAAGTTGCATAGCTTTGCTTCCTGGAATATCTTTTCAAGGACAGAAGTTGAAAAACTCTAGCATAGTGGCCACTTATCAAAAAATACATCTCTGTATTCTTCTCCCATTTAGAATCCTTGTGATGACAAACGCCACAGAGACATTTGGTCTAAAGAAAAAACCTGTGATCGTTTACCAAAATTCTTGGTAATAGGACCCCAGAAAACTGGTGAGAGCTTTTTGTTATGATTAACCAAACAGTATAAAATTCCTGATGACTAGACAGTGAGTTCTTGTCATAAAGAGTTTTCAAAATTCCTATATATACTGATGGATGAATAACACATTGGTTCTCTGACATAATGTTTGTTTAGCTTGATAATGTATTTAAATGCTTATCAAGGAATTTTTTAAAGTGAAAAAGATGAAAATAAATGTCACACTGTTTGAATATCCAGCAATTTGGTAGCAAATATTCCTTTTTTGCCAAAGACCTTAATTGAAAAATGTTAACATATTTAAATGTTTAACATGTTTAAAAAGTGACTGACAGGATTTCATCAAAAGTCGAGATAAACACATATAAGTATCGATAACTGTTTATAATAAATCCCTTCCAGAAAAACAGCCTCTTCCTGCCATCTTCCTGATATAGTTTATCTCTAAACTATTTCTTGCAGAGATGACTGTTTTCTAAAAATCTAAAGGATGTTTGACAAGCAGAATTCCAGACATAAACAAAACTTTGTGCTAACAAAGGCATTTACTCATACCCAGGAGAAATCTTAAATTGGCATGCAATTTTTGTGCCTTTTCTTAAATTGGCATGCAATTTTTTCTCCCCATAAACTTCTTGTTTCTTTAAGAATCAGTATTAAAATGAAGCCCAGTGGAAGCTTTAAAATGCCAAATATCCATGCTCTTTCCTGCATGACAAATTATTTGGGGCTCTCGGATTCTGGCTTCACAGAAAACAGCCATTTCAACCATATCCCTTTCTAAGGGGAATACCTTCTGTCTCCTCATTTCTCTAAAAATAACTGGAGAAAATTTTATGTAATGTACACAGAGAGGTTAGCCTATTCATTTTCTCTTAGTCCCATTTGCCAATATCAATCTGAAAACAATAATAAATATGATAAATACTTTTCTTGTCCTTGTTTATTTCATTTGGCCTTATGTATTTTAAAGTCAAGAGGCAGCTAGAAAAATATCTAAAGTCTTTTCAGCGAACTCCCACTGTCATTACTGATCATGTCTCTCTGAAGCGTGGCATATCGAGTTCGCTCCAGGAAGCCCTGCAGGAAGGGCTGCCTCTTGTTTCATGCTAGATGTGCAGACATTTAAAAATCATGGTCAGATGGAAGAATCAGTACTTGCCATCTTAAACTCAGTTGTGTTTCCAAATGTTTATGTTACAATTATATATGCCATTTACCTTTGGAAGAAAATTTTTTATCTCCTTTTTATGGAAACTAATTTTTTTCCCAGTTCTGTAGTGGTATAATTTACATGCATTAAAAGTCACCAATTTTAAATGAAAATTCTGAAGAATTTTGACAATTGTACACAGTTGTGTAACCACCACAACATTCTGTCTCAAAAACAAAACCAAAAAAAACCCCACTTCTGTCTCCCTAAAAAGTTTCTCCACCCATGTGCCTTTGCAGTCAATGCCCCTCCCCCATCCTCAGTCACAGGAAACTACTTTCTGGCACCATAGTTTTGCTTTTCTAGAATTTCATATAAATGGAAGAGTAAAATGTGCAGTCTTGTGCATTTGACTTCTTTCACTTAAGATAATGCTTTTGAGATTCATCCATGTTACTATATATATCAATATTTTGTGAAGTTGATTTTTTAAAAGGATAAACATATCTTCTCATCAGTTACATAAAAATTAAATAGCTTCATTTTAACTTTAGTTTCATCAGAAGCATTTTTCTGAATAATTTTGCATAGATGTATATTCTTACACATATTCAAATATTTTTAGTGTTGAAACTGACAAAAAATAAAACTGAAGCTTTATGGATGGTTATTTGAATGTGTGTGTCTATGATTAGGTGGTTGTTTTACATACATACACACATTAAACACATTCAAACACACACACATAGGACAGTTTATTCAGACCCAAGAATAAGTGTAGGTAAAGAGACAGAGTTCAGAAACCGCAATCTAACAATTTTCTGACCACTGATAAATTATATTATACCTTTTACTGACTGTGCGAACAATTACATGTCTATTTTTTCAGTTTGTCTTATTAATGCTGGTCATGCTATTAAAAGCAAACAATATGATTGAATACAATTCTTAAAAATAAAATTCAGAAAAGAATGCTTTCAGTTGATCTAAGAAAGGAACTAATTCTCTTTTCTTTTTTCACATTATAATGGTCATACTTCCTATCCTCACAAAGACTTTTTTTTTCAATTTTTAAATGCATTATTGAATTTTTATCTCATAAAAGCTGTTATTTTAAAAAATACTTTACTAATATTGAGATATGAAGCTATTTAGGTACTTTTATACAGATTGTCTTTCTTGACCCTCATAAAACCCTGATAGCTAAGTATTTTTCCCCCACTACACAGATAAGAAAACTAAGTCTCAGCTTAGATATTTTTGTTCACATTCACACAACTGATAAGTGTTAGAAATAAAATCCTGATCCTAGAATTTACCTGACTCTAAACACCATGTTCAAGAAAGCTTTACTCTACTACGGATTTCAAGTAATGGAACATTTTTCCCCCAAATAAGTTTTAGATTTTCTTACACATTTCTACTAAGTTGTGGTTTTCAAAGTGTACTGAATCAGAACCTCTGGGATAGGGTTCGATTCTCTGTGTTTTAACAAGACCTCCAGGTTAGTCTAAGGCATGCTAAAGTGTGAGAACCACTGTTTTAGGTCAAGCTTGTGAAGAGCATTTTTATTTTGTATATCATAGATTACTATGTTTCATTCCTCACAGGTACCCATGGGTATAGATAAAATGTTCATAGTTTGGCTAAGATATAATCTAGAAACACTGCCTCTTTCAATTCATTGTTTTAGACAATTTTGCTATTGACAGAGTTATTTTAACAAATTTTCTGTTGTGTTGATATACTAGATTTAAGTACAATATTAAATAGAGCTTGTCAGAGAGATAAGAAAATTCAAAATTTAATACAGACGGCATGACATTATTACTAAGCAAAATCAGAAAGTAATTTCTCCAAGTGAGAGAAATGTTATAAGGCCATGTCTGAAGACCATTGCTAGCTATTATTGACTTAGAGTATAATTCACAGGTCCGGCCCCATCAGATTGCATAATGATATAAACCACATTAGAGCAGAGAAGTGGAAACTAGAGCCTTAAGAAGACTGAATACATGGACCAGAAATATTTTAATAGTATGATTTTATAAACACAATTACAATTACAGCAAGCATGTGGTTAAATTTTAGGCAAACTGAACTCAGATTGTCTTTTTCTTGTAGCAACCTAATCTGTACCCTTTAGCTCATAATTTAGGCTCTAAAACACTAATTTTACAGTCTATGACATTGCTCATTTTGGGAAAAAAATCATACTCTTGATCCCCAATAGTCACAGATCCATATGGGCACTTGTGATATGCCATTCTCTTTCCAAATTGCAAATTTTATGTTATATCAGTAAGAAAGGACACAATTTTTTTCCAAAAACCTATTTTTGATATCACATTTTTAAGTAAGCATATTCAAATTTAAACAAACGTGTTGAAAGTTTAAATTCTGTCTCAAATTTAATCAGCTTCCATAGGCCTTAGGAAGAACTTATAGGAGAACTCAGCTACATGATTTTAGTGATGTAATATCTTCTATTAAATAATGATGTCTTTCATTCATATAATGCTTTATTAATACCAAAATATCTTCAGGTTCAATATATCTTTTCATTCCCAGAGAAAGTCTATGAAATAAGCAAGGCAGGTGACTTTCCACCAAAAAAGCCAACCTAAAAGCCAAGTCACAGACCAAATCAGTGATTGAGATGAGGTCAAAAACCAGTTCTCCTAGTCCCTGCAACAAGCCTTTTCTCACATCACACTTAACTCCATTTTTCCAATACGCTTCTTTTAAAATGCTGATTATCTATTCAGTTTAATTCAAGGAGTACTAATATGTATCTGTTTGGATCATTACAATACTTGGTATATTAATGACTTTGAAATGCTAATAGTAGGAATCTGTTTTCATTTAATTAATTTCTAAACCTCTATTGTCTTTTCAGGAACCACTGCTTTGTATTTGTTCCTGGTTATGCATCCTTCCATCTTTAGTAACTCCCCCAGCCCAAAAACCTTTGAGGAGGTACAGTTCTTTAATAGAAATAACTACCACAGGGGGATTGATTGGTAAGATGGGTTATTAGTATAAATCTAAAAGTATATATACTATGCACAGTATAAAAATTAGTGCTAATATTTATAAACATAGAAGCTTGCAGCCACAAATAAAAGTTATCCTCTGTACCTTGGAAATGGAGTCAATAAAATGAAGAAGCACAGAAATTATTCATAAGAAATTTTTCTCAGTTTGTTATGGGACTCATTGCTTCAAGAGGCCCACATGTAATCTGAATGTGCATTAATTATCTTTGATGGTTATTATAGATACGAAGTTAGAGAAATACTGTAACACCCAGAAATTTCATTCCTCTCTCTTCTTAAAACACTTTCATAGCTTTCTCTTCCTGTGCACTTTGCATTAAAGTGATGCTACAGTCCCTCTATATATATTTTTTATTTTGCTTTGGCATTTTAGGTTAAAAAAATAAATAAATAGAACTAGAAATTTGTGTATATTTCATGAATAATGAAATAAATGAAATAAGTGAAATAAAGCTATCAGCAATATTTAATTTTTGGTCTTGAATTGAAATAAGAACTATATCAACCATGCAAGGAAAATAGTTAAATTAAAAATAAAAGTTAAAATGTCAAATACATACAAAATATAATAATATAGTAGGAATATATGTTGCAAATTAACATGCTAATCACAAAATATATCTGCAAGTCTTGCTGTTAAGGTAGAAATTCTAGGCAGAAAGTGATATGAAAGAATGGAATTTTTATAATAATTCTAGGGCATGAGCATAAACATTTTGCATGTATTTTAGCATAAAGGGTTGTTATATATTAACTTCTGCTGTCAAATTGCATGATCTCAATTTCATAAGTATCACCCCCCCCTCAAGAGTTGCTTGTGTGTGGTCCAAATGGAAAGAAAAGAAATGAGTTGAGGATAATTTGAGCACCTACTAGGAATTACATATATTCTAACTGCAATATATTTCACTGCCAACTCTTCAAACAGGGCTTGATATTGATTAATTTTATGGTGTTAAATAACAACTGTGAGAACCAAGAAAGCATCAACCACTTCAGCTGCTATTTGACCACTGACTCAAATATATATGCCTGTGTACAGTAGAATAAAAATATGTTAACATTAGGACTAAAGGGAGTGATTAAAAGCTGCTTTAAAAGCGGGGGGGTGGGGGGAGGCGTGTGCCTGCATGGCTTAGTCGGTAAAGCGTCCGACTCTTGATCTCAGCTCAGGTCTTGATCCCAGGGTGGTGAGCTCAAGCCCCACACTGGGCTCCACTCTGGGTGTGAGGCCTACTTTAAAAAAAGAAAAAAGTGGAGAGGAATGCAATACTTGAACTCTCTGGGATTTAAGAATATCTCTAAGAATAGGGGTGCCTGGGTGGCTGAGTCAGTTAAGTGTCTGACTCTTAGTTTAGGCTCAGGTCATGATCTCACAGTTCGTGAGTTTCAGCCCCACATCTGGCTCCTCGCTGACAGTGCAGAGCCTGCTTGGGATTCTCTCTCTCCCTCTCTCTCTACCCCTCCCCTGCTCACTCTCTCTGTCTCTAAATAAATAAATAAATAAATAAATAAATAAATAAATAAACTTAAAAAAAAGAATATCTGTAAGAATAATCAATTTTTAAAAAGTTGTTCAGAAGTCAGTAATGTATATAAGGCACTATAACAGGACAAAAAGTCCCTTAAGCAGTTTACAAAAAGATGACATAAATAAGTAGAAAGCTAATGATTTTAAGTGCAACTCACTAAAAACACCTCAACTGCAAACACTTTTGCATTGACAAGTTATATGTTTATAAAAGACAACACAAATAACAAAAGTACCTGCAAATGTCAGTCTATTATCAGTAACTCTGGCTTTGCTGTCAATGATGTCAGATGTATTCACAGTCCTCAGGCTGGCTGTGTCTCTCTGTGAAGTGTCAGCACCTCCATAGTCCCTTTGGGACCACAGAGCCATAAAGTGGAAGAGTTTGATAGTAGGTCTCAGCATGCCAAGGTGGCTTACAGAATTAACACAGGCACAGTGAGTCTGGATCCATGGGAACTGCTTTTCCTAGAAAACTGGGGAAAACCAGAGCTGCCTTAACTGACAGGCAACCTAAACACAAGCTGAGGACAAAAGCAAAGTAGGGCAGATGAAAATGAGAACACTCCATCTTTGGTAAAATAGCCAACATTTACAATCAGGAGATCAAGAGAAATGTTTGATTCATACAGACACTTAAATTTTATATTCTGTGGTTTGGTATTATTTTTTATAATTACATGGGGATGAAGTGAAGGCTTGGACTGGTACTTGGGGAGCCCTAAAATCCTGTTAGCACTTAGAACTTCTAAATGTCTTGATCTAGCTGTGAGTTAAATCACTTAGAAATACTCACAGTCAACCCAAGTAACAAATAAATGTGGAATATTGCAAAAATCACATCTTTCAGTAAAAAAAGATGGTGAGATATTATGAAAGTAGCCAAGCTTAAACGAGGCAGGCATTCACTTTTAACTAGAGTGGTTTACACTCTAGTTTGCTCCCCAGTTCTTTACATAATCTGAATTCATATTCCCCAGATGTTACCTATTTGTACCCTGAAAATATGAAGCTGAATTCTTATTTACCTGTTCATCAGACATTTTACAAGTGCCTCTAAGTGCCAGCCACTACACTAGAAAAATGTGGGCATACTGGCAAACAAGAACTGGCCCCTGCTTTTTCCATGAGCCTCTGGGGCCAGGCAAAATCAATACATTATAGGTCCAAGATCCAAAACTGCGTGAAGAGGTTTTTAAGGTCTAAACTGTTACAGGTATAGAGAGGACTGCTGGGAAAGTGGGACCATTTTTAGAAACTCAAAGTTACTCAGAATGCAATACCTTCTGCCCTTCTTTTGTGATTTTCTGAGCCTTTCTCAGAATAAGCAAGGCTGAGACAAGCTTGGACCAAATAAGGTATCACTAGACACTTGGGATAACCTTAGCATCTCTGGAACCAGGGTGAGCATCTAACTTAAGAAATATCTTAAAATGTGGCACTTTCTACAAATAGACTATACACCAAAACAGCAGATCAAACTTTCCAGAAATTTTTATATATCTGTTTCCCCCTAAAAGGATGCCAGAATGACATATCACCAAGGCAATTTCCAGAAAACATAAAAGGATTTCTTTACTGCCCTGAGTTTCAAGACATCACTTTGTTGTGCCAGCCAAACTTTGCAATATGTTAACAACTGGAATCCTACCAGAAGCTTTATCGTGTGAGATGACTAAAAGAAAACAACGTACTGCATAAAGAAGTCATCACAGAAATGCTAATGACTCTCTTGCTCAGTAACTACTGAACTACCCTATCTTGGTAGCCCAAAGTCATGATGGCTTATGAACTGAAGAGGGTGGGAGTGGAGGATGAAGCCATTATGATCAAATGTAAGAAACCCTAGAAGCTAAATTTGCACGTGCTCTCCAAAAAAGGCTCTTTTTCCTTTAAAAGTTGTCCCTTAGTCCCTCAGAAATATCTGTTATCACATGCTGAATTAGTTTATATTTGACAGCTTTTGTACAGATGAGACATTATACAAATTCTGTTATGTCTTACATTTCTGTGTGTAAGGCTTTAGCTATTCCTATGTTCATTCTGCTGGTGATTTACATTCTCACCCCACTTAAGAATATAGGACCTGACCTTGGGAAATTTGATAGAATTTTCTATTTAGAAATATGTACATACTTTTTAAAATTTTATGAATATTCTAAAGAATATAAATGGCTCTAAATGGAAAAAATGTTAAGCAAATAGGCAATGTTTACACCAGATGTGTTCTGCACTTAAACATTTTATAGTTGAATGCAACCACAGCACCACATTAGTGAGAAGGAAATTATTTCACTTGTGATGAAGTTAAAAACATTTTGTCTAAGTCCTTTTAGAATGTCTTTGAACTGAACATATCATCTGTTTTGATCAAATTTTCCTTTTGGTTCAGCACTCACACATTTTTCTCTGTAAAGTATTTCTGCATTTAGATACATTTTATATAGTTAGGATGATTATTGTTCCAGCTTGATCATTCTGTGTCTACATTTTTGCTATTTCCCATACCTTTTTTTTTCAGATAGTAAGCAAAACAAAAAGAAAATGTATTTAGAAAAGCATTCTCAAAATACATTATTAGTGTTCTATACACTTTTCCCTTGCAAACTGTATAGAACAGATGCCTTATAGAAAAAGGCTTTTGTTTAGGAAACAAATGATTTGTGGGATACCTGTGACATCTACAGTCACCAGAGTATGAGTATAAACCAGTCTTATTTTGAGAAATATTTCTTTTCTAGGTATATGGATTTCTTCCCAGTCCCATCTAATGTCACCACTGACTTTCTGTTTGAAAAGAGTGCCAATTACTTCCACTCAGAGGAAGCTCCTAAAAGAGCAGCTTCTCTGGTCCCGAAAGCAAAGATCATTACCATCCTCATTGACCCCTCAGACCGAGCATATTCCTGGTATCAGGTAAGAAAAATACAGACAGAATCTAACAGGTAAGAAGGGGACTATGAAGAAGGGGAGATGGTTTGCAGCAATAGCAACCACCTCAGGTCTCAATAAAAGAGTAGATTTGCTAGTTTTATATCTGCATAAAAGTGGATAAAGTTTTCTTTGTTTCTGGAGATACTTTCTCAAGTTTTTTTTTTAATTTTGCACTAATTGAATAAAATATATCAATGAAGTGAAAATATAACAAAATATTATGTATTTGGATGTGCATATGTGCTTCTACACATCTGCATTTTGAAAAAAATAGACTAAGGGCCCCATTTCCTTGGAAACTATAAAGTTAAGATAAATGTGAAATGCTGTATTCAGAAACTCCTTATCTGTTATTAGACTAGTATTACTTCTAACCAGAGGTCTACACCAAGACACATAATAATTAAGATGGCAAAAAAGTAGTGATAAAGAGAGAATTTTTAAAGCAGCAAGAGAAAACAGTCATATACAAGGGAAATTCCATCAGTCTATCAGCTGATTTTCAGCAGAAACCTTGTAGGCCAGAAGGGAGTGGCACGATACATGCAGGAAAAAACCTGCAACCAAGGTTATCATTCAGAATAGAAGGAGAGATTGTTTCCCCGACAAAAAAAAAAAAAGTTAAAGGAATTAATCACCACTAAATCAGCCTTCTGAGAAACATTAAAGAGAATTCTTTGAGTGGAAAGAAAAGGCTATAATCAAGAGTAAGAAAATTATGAAAAGAAAAAATTTCACAGGTAAATGCAAATGTATAATAAAAATAGTAGATTAATCACTTATAAAACCAGTATACAGGCTAAAGCACAAAAGGACTAAATCAATTATATCCACAAAAATCAGTTAAGGGATTCACAAGATAAAAGGATGTAAAAGTGTGACATCATATACATAAGATGGGGGAAGTAAAAATTTAGTGTTTTTAAGATGGGTCCAAACTCAAGCAACCACCAACTTAATATAGACTGCTATATGCATAAGATGTTATATATGAACCTAATGGTAATCACAAATCAGAAATGTATAGTAGATACCCAAAATGATAAAGAGAAAGGAATCCAAGCATAATAAGAAAGAAAGCCATCAAACCACAAAGGAAGAGGACAAGAGAAGAAAGGAACAGATAAGACCTATAAAAACAATTATAAAACAAGTAACAAAATGGCAATAAGTACATACCTATCAATAATTACTGTAAATGTAAAATGGACTAAACGCTCCAATCAAAAGACACTGGGTGACTGAATGGATAAAAAAGCAAGACCTATCTATATGCTGCCTGCAAGAAACTCACTTCAGACCTAAAGACACATACAGATTGAAAGTGAAGAGATGGAAAAACATTTACCACGCCAAAAGAAGCAAAAAGAAAGCTAGGGTAGCAATGCTTTTTATATCAGACAAAATAGACTTTAAAACAAAGACTGTAACAAAAGACAAAGAAGGATACCACATAATGACAAAGGTAATAACCAAAACAAAACAACGAAACCAAAAACTCCTTATCTGAAACCCTGCACCTGGGTTGGAACTAAGTCTGCTTCTCTGTACTAAAGTGAATGCACATAGCTCTGATCTTGCAGGTTAAGAGTGGTACATTCCATTTCCACTGATAGGATTTCAAACAGATAATTCATGACAATCTATAATATTAGAGAATAAAGTTTCTCAGCACTGGGTCCTTTTGTTATTTAACAAAAGTAGTTTTTCCATATTCAAAAAGGAAGAACAGATCGTCAGGAAAGGTTTTGTGGCTGAGACAGAGTAGGGGAAAGGTCATAATAAAGCAGATGGAATCTTAGATAGGCAGATTGATAATAATCTGCATAATAGGAAGTGAGACAGCCTGGAAAGCCGAAATCCACAACTCCACACTAAGCATTGACGCCAGACTCCAACAGCCATCTTTTAAATCACAGTATACAGCAAATTGTAAATTGACTGATTAGATTTTGTGCCTTTTACCTTTTCTACCAGGTATCTGGAGAAAAGAGAAATAAGCCTTAATTGACTCAAAGAGAAAAGAAAATTGGAACTTGGCAACCACTTAGCCCCTGAGAAATTGAGAATTTACCATAAAAGGAGGTTTCAAGGCTGTAAGCTAACAAAATGTCCCAAATATTATAAATAAATCACTCTGTACTGGCAAAATGCAGGCCTTAACAAAGTCTAGTAGTGTTTGTAGTGTAGTAATTTGAATCTCAATTGCAGCAAATTTGCTATTCAACTAGATGTGGTAAACATCCACAAACCTACCACTAAGCCTGAATATTTATTGGTCAATTTAGGGAAAAGGTGATTTCTTCAAACCCATGGGCCTCAGCCTGAGCCATTATGAAACACTTTCCTATTTGGATTGCTGCTTTCTGCATTTCTGTACAATAAATGATTCTGATTCATCACAAAGGAAGGTTACCATTAGGTAAAATAATCTTGGCTTTTAGATGCTAGGTAGTATATGATAAAAGCTGTGCATTTCAGATAATGTACATGTCAGAGTTTTAGGTAGTTTTTCCATTTAAAATAGCCAGTAGGGCTTTTCTAATCTAAAACTGCATTCTAGATGGAGCAAAACTGTGGCAGACCAGTAGAGTGCTTGTGTATTATGGCTACTCAATGGACATAACAAATGGTTTGCTTATGGGCTGAAAGGGGGGCATTAATGCAACTTTCAAAAGTTTACATTCAGAATAAATATATACACTAAGGAAACAACTCAGTAAAGTTAGTTAAGGAAGCCTATCAATAAGAATTCAGCCTCTGCCAAATAAGTTCTCAAAAATATTCCCTCATCAGTGTCATAAGTTTAAGTCCTGATGCTCCAAGCAAACATTTTCATCCCTTATTAATTGCAAAACAAATAACTCTCCAGCAGTGAGTCACTCCTTCCTTTAGCTTCGAGACTTGTCGCAGAGATTGGTTTTTAATTATTCATGCCTATAGTTCAAGTTAGTTTAATTATCCACCTTTTCATCATAGCATCAGCGATCGCATGAAGACCCTGCAGCTCTGAAGTTCAGCTTTTACGAAGTGATCTCAGCTGGTCCCCGTGCACCCTCCGAGCTTAGAGCCTTGCAGAAGAGATGTTTGATCCCAGGGTGGTATGCCAGCCACATCGAGAGATGGCTTGTTTATTTCCCTCCCTTTCAGGTATTGAGCAATAAGAATTTCCATCATGTTACAATCTCATTAAGTTGATGACTTTGCCTCCAGGATAGAGGAAATTTTTACTCATTAAAACATTACTGGCTTTTACTCTTTAGTTGTAAATAATAAGACTGTGGCAAGGAATAGTAGTTAGGCAGAGGTAGACAAACTGTTTAATTTGCTTTCTAAAAGTATTTCAGGATAATTCTCCCTGCTGTATTTTCCAGTGCATACCCTTCCTGATTGTCAAGAACTTCAAAAGCTTCATATCCCTGATTCTTATTCTGTGAATAAAGCTTGAGAACATCTTAACCAAACAAGGCAAATAATGTTTTTCTTAATTAAGTGTCATTATTTCCCTTTGAACCACCTTGCTGAATTTTTCATGAGCTTCTTGCCTTCTTTGTTTCTCTTTTTTGCTAGACTTCAACCTAGATTGCAAACTCAGCCCCTCCATTAGATAGCTTAAAGCAGTCCAGTCACATCGGACGTAGTGTATGCTTGTGTATCTAGGACTGTGCTGTCCAGTGTGATAGCTGCTGCCACATCTGGCTATTTAAATTTCTACTAAAAGTATATAAAATTAAAAATTTAGTTGCTCAATGACATTAGCCACATTTTAAATGTTCCATAGCTACCTTTTAGACACCACAGCTATAGAACAATGCCCATAGTCACAGAACATTCTAGGGAACAATGCCATTCTAGACTGTATAGAAATATTGGAGAAGAGGCATGAGCAGAAGTTGCACTGCACTCTTTGTGGTCCTCCATTATGGTCACCTGTCATTCTATCTTCTGGGCCACACCCCTCCCTCATTAGAGTAACAAGCAAACTCTTCCCCTCAGTCAGTTGAAGAACTTCTGTCCACATTCAGGTTCACTGGGAGTCTTGTCTTTTTCTCCAAATGGATTACTAAGTATTTCTTAAAACTTTACAGTGCTACTCCTTTGAATGGACTCATGGAGAATGACATGTCCTCTGTCTCATTACACCTGGTCTTATTACAACTTTTCTTCTTTTCTACAGTGCTCCTTCCAATCTTGAATGATGTAATCATTGTTTTGCCTGTTGTTGGTGGGGTTTTCTTAAGATTTTTTTAAAGTAATCTCTATACCCAACATGGGACTTGAACTCACAACCCCAAAATCAACAGTCATATGCTCAACTGACTGAGCCAACCAGGCACACCAGTTTTGCCTATTTTAAACTTGGTTTCCATTTGTGATGTGTAATCACATTTCTTAAGCTCATTTGGCCCCTCAAATGGCTTTTTTGTTTTCATAGTATTTTGGGGACTTCTCAGATTACAAAACCTAAGTACACTTAATCAGTGTGATTTATTTCTTATTCTAAGTCATTGATGAGATTGGTCTGGTTAAGTCTAACAACAATGTATGCAAATGCCCTCAGTAGAATGTCTCTCATTGACTAAATTCAGAGTGCACAAATTTTTAATTATACAGTTACACATCTATCTTCAATGTGCATTGTCTTTTGTTTTAATTTCTCTGGTCATTTAGTTGCTAATTATTGATGGGCAACAGCTAAGGATGGATCCTGCTACAGTGATGGATGAAGTACAGAAATTTCTAGGAGTCTCTCCTCATTATAATTACTCAGAAGCTTTAACGTAAGTTTATATTCTAATTAACTTATTGAAGTTTCATTAGAGAACTGGTTTTTTAAAAGTTGCAGTTTGGTGATGCAACTATTATGTTGGCTTCTCCTTACGTAACTGATTATTTTCTGATTAGTTTGACATTAACTACTTGGGAATGAACTTTTCAGCAGTGTGGCAAAGAAATGTTCTAAATCCTCTGTTGATTTCTAACTATGAAAGATTTCCCCTAGAAGGAAAGCAGAGAAGCAAAATAATTGTAAATCTTAAAACCAAGAATTAACCCACAAAAGTGGCTACTTAAAAAAAGTCAGTAAGTGCTAAACCTGTTTAACAGACAATAGTGGGGACTCTTGCAAGCATGAAGAGGTGATTAACTGGATGGTTTATGAGCCCTGTCTTTTGTGCAATTTTCAAAAATAATGTCATGCAGCAAGAAATCACCCAGTAGGTGACTGAATAGGCAGAAAGAGATATGCTGTTATTACTCTTACACATACTTCCATGTTTTGCTTTTATGTCTTTACTCACTGTGTATCTGACCCTGTCACCTCTCCTTTGAAGGCCACAGCAATTACAGCTCTGGTTTGGTTTTCTTTGGCTGCTCTTTTCTGATTTCCTTAGGTAACTAACACCATCTGGGCCAGGACAAGCATAAGGCAAGAGAGGCATTA
This sequence comes from Felis catus, assembly GCF_018350175.1. NCBI lineage: Eukaryota > Metazoa > Chordata > Mammalia > Carnivora > Felidae > Felis > Felis catus. The sequence goes on along the minus strand of NC_058371.1, from coordinate 105,244,204 downwards.
GTACTATAAGAAGGCACTCGTTCTCAGGACCCCGCAAATACCTGACAGTGAGTGCCTCCTGAAATTTTGCCCCCTAGGTAGCTCTCTTACCTGACTCTGGACTCCACTTAGCATTTGAAATAAGACCTCCATCTTTCTTTGTTCATTATAATAGTCAGCAATAATATTCATGAGGGTTGTGTTTGTTCCTATTTCACGTGCTTAGAGCAACTGGAAGATAGAATTGAATGCGCCATGGACCTGACCTACACTATAATACTTTTTTTTTAATTTTTAGACTCATAGACTGAGCCTTAAAGAAACTAAAAAAGACTGTTACGGAATTCTTCCGTTGTATTTCTCAGTATAAAACTCACATCTATAGATCAACTGATTTTCTCTTTTCATTGTATACTTTATCTTACAGCAGGTTAGCCATTGTGAGTGCCAGGATTCCTTTACCTTTCAGCATCCCTTACAATAAAGATTGGCAGAAAAAGATCAAATACTGCTTATGTCTTGCAGAAATCATATGTAGAGACGTATGTAAAAAGGACATTTTGCTTTAGAGGACAAAGGAACTTGACTTTTGAGCTTCCTTCCCAAGAGCCATTTTCTTTTCTTATTACTATTAACCTTCTGACCTATGTGTTTTTATACTATGAGTACTATTAGAGCTTTGTGGAGCTTTAGTTCAAGTACTAACACAGACTCTACTAGCCTTAGGTATTTAACTTCCGGCTTGACCTTAAAGAAAGCTGAGTGATTTCAGTTTGCAGTTAGAAATTCAAGTCCACTTTCTGCTTTATATCTTTTTAAGTATCTCTTAGAAAAGAAAGCTTTTATTTTCTAAACAGTTTTCTATTTCAAGTTGGCTTATCTTTGGGTCTTTTTTATACAGCATATAGCAAAGCATTGTATTTCAGAAAAAAAGAAGTGAAGTATTCTATAAAGACATAATTTCTTTTTTTATGGAATGGTCCTTGACCTGCATGCTGTGTATTTGTCCCCTTTGCATCCAGCTCAGCGGCAAGCTTTTTATTCCCCTCTACTGCCTAGAAAAGGGAGTGTAAACCTAAGAGAAGTAATATCAGAGCAACATACTACATACAAAGAACTGTGGATCGCTTTGCACCTGGGATGTACCTGGCTAAAATTGCCCGTTATGTGATTCTCTAGTCTCCTATGGAGCTCAGTGGGTGAAGTAGCAAGATAAGATATGTGTAGTCTCTAAAACCATGGCTTCTCATCTTGCAGGGCTTCCCAAGCTCTTACCCTGCTGATGGAGATAATGTATAGCCATTCAGTTTCTTTTTATATTTTCTTGTCAATCATCAGTTGGCTTTACACATCTTATAAAAATCAGCAGTGTACCTGTTGTAGAATATTTGGAATTTCATGTCGTTGTCTTAGTCTGAATCATCCTTCACCAAGCCTTTTGCAGTTGTTCTGAATCCTGCCCCAATAACTTAATTACTCTCGGTAAAATAACTGTACTGATAGGTTTTTTTCTGTGGTGCTTTGGACATATTGAGGATCACTGGGGGTCAAACAAAATGTATGTTCTCAGGAATGTCATTTATTGCTTCATATTTTTTTCTGCTAGTGATAGTGAAGACTAGATCTTTGGTACTTAAAAAAATAATTAAAATCCTCTAAGAATGTACTGAACTGCAAGCAGATATGAATTCTCAACTAATCACATAAATCCAGTTTTTTGCACATAGTAGAATAAATGAATTAAACCAGGTCTACACAAAGACTTTACTGAACAGGCTTGGCATGAAAGAGTACTCCAATTTAGGCACTCTATAAACTGATTATCTTCAATATAAAAAAGTCCCTATTTCAAAATTATTTTCAAGAAAAATGTCAATCAGCTTCCATTGTCAAGAGTGTTATTTATTCCTTTCCACAATTGCTAACGAAAGTACTCAAGAGTTCCAAATTTCATACAGTCATTGGATAGTCTATGATGCCTTAAAATGACATAATACTGTCATCATGAATTTTAAATGACGTACTGAATATGAAAAAAAATCTGATTTTCTTGGTCAGAATGGATGTGATTTAAATAAGCAGTATAAGTTTTAAACAATATAAATAGGAACTTCTCATTCAGTTATGGTAATCAGCATTTTACAATTCTAGTTCAACAAAACCTTATGCCTAAATTGTAAATTGGATTGATACACTGACGTCATTTTAGCTTTCATGTAGTGTGTTACATAGTGTTTTAGAGCCAACTGATCATTTGAGAGAAAGCAGTAAAAATAATGTGTAGCATGGAATTTTGCTACTTTGTATAAAGTAAAATGAAAAGTATAATTTTTTTAATTTTTCCATGAATATATGCTCTAATAGTTCTACCTAGCCATCAATGTTCATGACAAGAGGTTTCACCCTTAGAAATACTAGTTAAGGGGAGCCTGGGTGGCTCAGTTGGTGAGGCGTCTGATTTTGGCTCAGGTCTTGATCTCACAGCTGGTGGGTTCGAGCCTCACATCGGGCTCTGTGCTGACAGCTCAGAGCTGGAGCCTGCTTCGGATTCTGTATCTCCCTCTCTCTCTCGGCCTCTTGCCTGCTCACACACTGTCTCTCTGTCTCTTAAAAATAAATAAATATTTACAAAAAAATAAAAAGAAAGAAAGAAAGAAATACTAGTTAAATACCTGAACCTGACATCTTTATTTCTCAGTTAACCTGTTTGTAAACATAAATGAGACCAGATTGAGTTATATGAATTTTTAATATTAATTTACTGTAAAAACTTTAATAAATGGACAATAAGAATTTGAAGGCCAGGGTTTGGTTCTGTGGATGGGGCTTGACTAAGTCATAAAGAATTGAAGCTGCCTCAAAATTCAAGAAGCACTTCAATTGTTTCTTTTTTTTTCAATGTTTATTTATTTATTTTGAGAGACAGAGCATGAGCAGGGAAAGGGCAGAGAGAGAGAGAGAGAGAGAGAGAGAGAGAGAATTCCAATGTGGGGTGTGAGCTTATGAACTGTAAGATAATGACCTGAGCCGAATCAAGAGTCAGACACTTAATGGACTGAGCCACCCAGGGACCCAAGAAGGACTTCAGTTGTTTCTAATACCATTTCCCTGGCAACCAAATTTATATTCACCAGGAAATCTTTCCCATCCCATTTTAGATGACTCTTTGTAAAAATGTGCCACATTAAAACCTTTTTTAGTAGCAAAAAAAAAAAAAATAGTAGCCACAATAGGGGCGCCGGGGTCATGATCTTGCAGTTAGTTTGAGCCCCATGTTGGGCTCTGTGCAGACGGCTGGGAGCCTGGAGTCTGCTTCAGATTCTGTGACTCCCTCTCTCTCTGCCCCTCCCCCACTCGTGCTTTGTCTCTGTCTCTCAAAAAATAAATAAATGTTAAAAACAAAATTTTTTTAAAGTAGCCATGATAGCCAAAATGTGTTGGTTCCCTAGACTACCCATGAAAGAGCATCTAGCAGTGGTAAGTAGTGAACGAGAAGATAGTCTGCTCCAATTTCCTATGATGAATTTGTTTTTCAGAGTGTTCATAACTTTTCAAAATCAATATGCATGTATATGTTCTACATTTATATGTTTACATATATTGCTTCATACCAACACTAGGTGTGAGAGGTACTATTAGCTCCATTTTTCAGCTAAAAAAAAAAAAAAAAAAACGGGCACAGAAAGCTAAGCCAAAAGTCACTCAGCATATAAATTGAGGAGTCAGGACTGAAACTCAGCCAGTCCACTGGAGCCTGCACTTCCAATCTATTAAGCTCTTCGAGTTGGCACGAGAAGCTACAACTAGAGAAAAACAATATTATGAATTTTTATTAATGGATAGTACACCAACAGGAAGTACTTTCTTTAAAAGACTGAAACCTTAAAATGAGCTTTTGAAGTTGTCTCAGACTGTATTATAAAAGAATCCATCTTCAGATGCACAATCACTCTGCATAATAAATGTACAATCACAGTGATATGATTAAGTTAAAATCACACCGAAATACCACTAGAATGGTTATAATCCAAAAGGCAATACCAAATGTTAGCAAGAATGTAGAGAAACTAGAACCCTCATATACTGCTGATAATAATGTATAATAATATGGCAACTTTGGAAGCACAGTTTTGCAGTTCCTTAAAAATTAAACAGAAGCTTACAAATAATCCAATTCTACTCTTAGGAGTCTACCCCAAGAGAAATGAAAACCTACATCCAACAAAGACTTGTTCACAGAAGCATTATTAATAATAGCCAAAAAATGGAACCAATCCAAATAGCCACCAACCAGTAAATGGATTAACAGAATTTGGCATATCCACACCAGGAAAAAAAAAAAATGGGGTGGAGGAAGATGTCCAGAAAAGACATATTAGAGACTGAAAGCAGATCAGTGCTAGCCTGGGGCTGGAGGTGACAGCAGGGATTGTCCCTGGTGGGCTCTAAGGGTTTTGGGGGAGTTATAGAAATGTTCTAACACTAGATTGTGGTGATAGTTATACAGCTATATAAACTTGCTACAAATCACTTAATTGAACACTTAAGATAGGTGTTATGATAAGTAAATAAAACCTTGAAAACTGTTAAAAATAAAATGGGCATCAGCAAAATGGTTCATTAAATCATAAAAGCATGTGTGTAGAGAGGAAATTGATTAAGAAAAAAAACTAACAAAAAATAACTTCTGTGTTTGTTCCATAACACCTACATGATGGTGTTTTGGTTTTGAGATTTACCTGCATTGTTTTCAGTTCACTATTCTCCCATGGAAATGTTACTTCAATTTAAAGGCATTTTAAACATGCTTGAACCTTCCTTCTAAGTATAATTTGAATATTCCCTAGGATTCACCTGTCCAAGGGTAAAATTAAGGCCACATTATCATTAATATAGGAATGTTGCCAGTTGGGGGCTGAATCGTTGGAGAACTTTGATTGTCCCTACCTACATGTCTCTTCCAGTTATTTCTAGACATCACGGTGATATTTTATAGATATTTAAGAGCCAATCCATTCTTGTTTTACTCTAATTCAACAAAGTTTTATTGAATGACTACTATGTGCAAGACTCTGGGATACAATGATTAACAAAGTATCTCTGCCTCCAGGAATGGGTAACCATAGCGGTAAGAAACACATAAAACTTATTTACTTCCTGAAATCCTTTAAAGAAGTCCTAGCCACGTCTAGTGCCTACACTTTAAAAAAGGATGCTTCTTGCTGTTCCATCAGATATCAGTGCCTGCAGTAACAGGATTAATCTTAAGGGGTTACTGTTGATATTCTAAACAGATGTAGGGAGATCTTTCTCCATTTTCTATCAAGCTTCTTCATGTGAGCTATGAAATTGCATTGTTGATGTCTTCAAACTCATAAGGTCAACATCAATCCCTTCACCTGTAGCTCAAGTCACCTGGAAAATAAACATGATCTCCCTTCTGCCTTTCTCTTCCTTTCTTTTCCACTCCAGTACACATATGCCATTGCCTATGAACATATGCATACAGATGCCTGGGCTATGTGTCACACACACACATACACACACACACACACACACACACACACACACACACACAGAGTTTTTTTTTTCTCAATAAAGCCAAGCATGACAGCCTGCTGCATAAGATGTAACCAATTAGCAGAGATGAAAGAAAAACCTATTTTTATTTTGATTCTTAATTATATTATGTGTGAAGTTCAGTGTGTCTTTTAAAAACAATGTTCTGTCATAAGGCATATGTATGTTCCAGACATGTATCTAGAGTTAGGTATATTATTAAAAAAAAATAATGGTCTGGATTCTGAATTTTGATCACTTAAATACTTAAAATGAGTCAGAATTCAATTGTAGAAATTGTTAAGGACAAAATGTTTATGAAAAATACTATATCAATAGCAGATTTCCAGAAATTTTGTTGTATTAGAATTTCCCAGCTTTCCAAGTGCCTGAGTGGCTCAGTCGGTTAGGCATCCGACTTTGGCTCAGGTCATGATCTCATGGTCTGTGAATTTGAGCGCCACTTTGGGCTCTGTGCTGACAGCTCAGAACCTGGAGGCTGCTTCAGATTCTGTCTCCCTCTCTTTCTGCCCTTCCCCTGCTCACATTCTTTTTCAAAAAAATAAAGTAGAAATATTAAAAAAGTAGAACTTCCCAGTTTTCAAATGAATGAATGAATAAAAGAACTTTCCAGATTTCATGTACAGATTATTTAAGTAATAGTCTTTATTAATGCTTTTTTTTTCTTGTGCCTCTGAATATGGGACTACTTTATTCAGTTGTCTTACTGATTCAAACAAGAATATAAATAACATGAAGACATACCATGTTGTGTCCTGATCTCACACAATTGTGTCAGTAATGATGAGAAATAGGCTTTGCATAAGTGGGATGTGAATCATCCTTTAGTGTCTCTAATATCCAAACCAGTACAGAGGCAGAAATCTAGGTTTGCAATCTTTTCACAGGGCTATGTTATAAAAACTCTAGATTAGCTACATAAAGAGTACCTTCCAAATCACATCCATACACATACATACACAATCACAGTATAATTTGAAATCAGCTTTATTGATGTAAAATTCATATTTAATAAAATCTACCTATTTTAATGTACAGATTGATGAATTTTGACTTATGCGTATATTGTATACACGACCGCAATCAACATATAGAACGCTTCCATTAATCCAAAAAGTTTCCTCATGCTTCTTTGCAGTCAATCCTTTTCGCCTCACTCCTGGTCCACTAGCAACCAATGACCTACTTTCATTTAGCATAGTGCTTTTGAGATTCCTCCCTGTTGTTACATCTATCAGTAATTAGCTCTTTTTTTAATCATTATTATTCCACTTTATGGATATAACACAATTTGTTCATCCTTTCACTAATTGATAGGCATAGGGTTGTTTCCATTTGTGGCTACAACAGACATTTGTGTACAGATCTTTGTATGGACACGTATTTTCATTTCTCATGGGTAAACACCTTAAAATGGGGTTCGTGGGTCATATAGTAATTATATACTAAGATATATAAGAAGCTTTCCAAAGTAGCTGTAATATTTTAATTTCTACCAAAAAGGTATAGCAATTCTAGAGGTTCCACATCTTTGCCAACACTTCACATTAGTCTTTTTAAACTGTTGTTCTAGTGAGCATGTAGTGGTATTTCATTTGTGATTTTAATTGAATTTCCTTAATGACTAATTATGTTAAGCAATAATTCCATTTGTTTATTGATCATTCACATATGGTTTTTTTTGATGAAGTATCTGTTCCAATCTTTTACCCAATTTTTATTGGTATTATCATTTTTTGTTGAGTTGAATTATATATTCTGATACAAGTCCTTTATTATGTTTTACATATGTAGTCCAGTCCTATGTTTTACAAATACCTTTGTCCAATCCATGGTTTCTCTTTTAATTTTCTTAAGTGTTTTAGAAAAAAAAAGTTTTTAGTTTTGATGTGTCCAAAATTATCATTATTCTTATTTTAGCATTCACCTTAAGAAATATTTGCCTAAAGGGGTGCCTGGGTGGCTCAGTCGGTTGAGCTTCCAACTTTACCTCAGGTCATGATCTCACAGTCTGTGAGTTTGAGCCCCACATCGGGCTCTGTGATGCTGGCTCAGAGCCTGGAGCCTGCTTTGGATTCTGTGTCCCTCTCTCGCTCTGCTCCTCCCACACTCATGCTCAGTCTCTCTCTCTCTCAAGAATAAAACATTAAAAAAAAATCTTTGCCTAAATAAAGGTTACAAAGATTTTCTGTGTTTTGTTTTTTTAATGTTTATTTATTTTTAAGAGAGCGTGAGCGAGGGAAGGGCAGAGAGAGAGGGAGACACAGAACCTGAAGCAGGCTCCAGACTCTGAGCTGTCAGCACAGGGCCTGATGCAGGGCTCGAACTCATGAATCGTGAGATCATGACCTGAGCTGAATTCGGATGCTTAACCAACTGAACCACCCTGTGTTTTCCCTATGTGTCTTTCCTGTTTACTTTGAGAATTTTTATAGTTTTACCTCTTAAGTTTAGGTCTAGGATTGACTTCAAGTTAATTTTTTATACAGTGTAAGTAAGTGTCAATATTCATATTTCCCATATAGATATCCAATTTTTCCAGATTAATTCATTTAAAACACTGTTCTTTCCCATCAAATTTACTTGAAACCTATTTTTTAAAATCAACTGATTGTAGATGTGTTGGTCTATTTCTGACCTTTATTTTGTTTGAAGCCCTGCATAGGGCTCCACAATGACCGTGTAGAGCCTGCTTGGGATTCTCTCTCTCTCCCTCTCTCTGCCCCTCCCATGCTCTCTCTCTCTCAAAATAAATTAACTTTAAAAAAAAATAAAAAGTAAAAACATTTTGGTGAACTAAAACATAAGTTTAGTACGTTAACTAATTGGAATTAAAATAAAAACAAAAAAATATACTAAAAATAATAAATAAAATATAAATTTAATATGCTACTATTATTTTGATTACAATTATGCCATGCAAATCAACATTTATAGGTACAGTTACTTTAATACAGAGCTCATACCAAAATAAGAAAGTGCTCTGGAAGAAAATTAAATGGATTATAGCCAGAAAATGCTAAATTTAGTCACTCCACAGCACACCAAAACCCTTTCTCTTCTATTAGTCTGCAATTGTATGGTACGAGTACTATGTAAGTCCATAAATATGGATGAAACCTGACTTGTCATTTCTAAACCCTACACAGGAAAAGAACTGACTTGAATTTTATAAAACTTTTTCCTTCCAGAGGAATAAGGTAGGCTTATTAATTTCTATTAATAGGAGACCTTCTGCTGACAATTTTTCTATTAGGAATCTGGCAAACTCACAAATATGACAGATGGACTCAGAATTTAGAAGTATGCCAAAAGACTTTATGCAAAATGACTTAGTCAAAAAATATACCAGTTTCTCTGGTTATAGATTAAGATCCAAAAATATATTCATGTTTTTGGTCATTATGTCTTAGAAATTGCTTGCAAAATACTCTTTTGTGCTTTGTATTTTGAATTTTTTTTAGGTTTGATTCTCATAAAGGCTTCTGGTGTCAGTTATTGGAAGAAGGTAAAACAAAATGCCTTGGAAAAAGCAAAGGAAGAAAATACCCTCCAATGGATCCTGATGTAAGTACAGAGCTTATAAATACAAACTAAATAAGCAAACAATAAGTAATATGTATTTTCTTATGAAAGTAGTTACAATAAAAATGTAACCCCTCTAAAAACTAAAAGTGATATTTGTATTTCAATGTATCCAGGTTGCTTCTTTTGATTTTTCCAGTGATATATTACCTGTCATGCAAGAATAAAGGAAAACAACAGAAGTTTCTATTTTAAAGTAGAATAAAGAAGGCAACATCTCATGACAAAAAGAATGATACATTCACAAAAATTTTAGCACTAAATATGTTAACTGAAACCAAGACAGGAAATACATCAACTGGAAATTGAAAGTAGGACCAAAAGATTTCTATTTTTTTCCCACTAAGTTACTCTATAGTAGTAAGTGTGGCCTGCATAATATTTCTTTGGTGGTTTTCTTTGGTTGATTTTAAAATTTACCTTTGGAGTACTATGAGAAAAATCCTTACACATTAACAGGAACTAAAGGGCAATTTCTATGATATTTCAAGAATCTAATATAAAATATATCATTTTCATTTATGTCAAAGCTATTTATTATATTTATTAAAACTAAAATGCTTAAAAGACACTGTAGAACATCTTTCGTAGCATTTTATTTTACTCCTATCATACACAGACATACTGAGACATAATATTAGATTTTGTGGTAAAGAAAGATAAGAAAAGCCAAACTTTTAGGATATCAATACTTCTATACCTCTCAACAAGGTTTCTGTGTAATAAATTCTGGACTGTTTTTAACTCAGACACTTCTAACACCAAATGTGTAGAGTTTCATACCAAGCAATGATACAAATTTATGCAATACAAATAGGTACCCTACAATTTAACTCAATTGTGATTCTAATTACCCCAAATTAGTGTAGACACCACAGGTAAACGGCCTACTACCATAAAGCTGCCCTCCCTTCAGGCTCCAATAGCAAGTAATGGGTTTCCAGGTTACTGACTTGTGTCCAAAGTGGCCACAAATCAAAGGCTGTCATGGCCCCTTCCTCAGGTTTTATAATTTGCCATAACCATTCACAGAACCCAGGAAAACACTTTTACTTTCTATTCTTATAAAGGATATAAATGAATAGCCAGATGGAAAAGTGCATAGAACAAGGTCCAGAAGGGTCGTAAGCACAGGAGCTTCTCTCTGTGGAGTTTGGGGTGTGCCACTCTCCCAGCACATGGGTGCCTTTACCAATCCTGACATTCTCAAGTCCTTCATTGAAGGTTTTTATGGAGCTTCCATTTATGGAGGCACAATTGATTAAATCACTGGCCATTAGTAATTAACTCGATCCACAGTCCCTTTTCCTTGTTTGGAGGTCAGAGGGGAGCGCTGAGTTCCAACCCTCTAAGCATGTGTTTGGTTCCTCTAGGAACCATCCGCCCTCTGAAGTCACCTCATTAGCATAAACTTAGGTACGGTGGAAAAGGGCTTATTATGAATAACAAAAGACACTCCTCTCAGCCCTATTACTCAGGAAATTGCAAGGGTTTTAGGAGCTCTGTGCCAGGAACCAGAGATGGAAACCCAACACATATATTTCTTATATCACAGTATCATGTATATACTGGGTTTATTTGAAGGAGTAGAAGTGGTTGATTTTATGCAAATAGTGACCAGAGGAAAGGGAAGAGTAAGAAGCCTTCACAGAGATCACGGAAACACAAATGTGTAGAATGGATGAGAGCAGGCAGTACCGTCACCACACTGCTTCTCTTCCTATTACAGAAAAATGTCAGTACCCAACTGTCACCAAAACATCATAGAAGACATTTAATCCAGGTAAATTAAGAAAGCTGTTGGCCTCCTTCTACTTGTACTTAGTTTGTGAAAATACAGTGTAGAAAAAGAATAAAAGCTGACATTCTAAATTTATACCACTAAAATCTATTCTCTCTCCAAATCAAAAGCATGTAATAGACTCTTTAATAATAGGCAAATAAAATACCTGATCTTGAACGTATTATATGATTCCTTTTTATTATGGTTTTATATTATATAAGTATATATTACAATTTCCTCATGAGTTTGCATGAAATAGTCAGATTATATTGAGATATATTAACATATCTCTTATCTGTGATTTTACCATCTAAAAAATTCCCCCTTATGAATGACTGTCAGATAACAACGTATGTTCAATAAGTCTTATGTATGACAAAGTTCTGTTCTGGTAACTTTTGGCCTGAATATATTAGACTCCAAAATAGAACATATTGTATTTTGCAAATCTCATAACATTTATCTTGCCATAATGAGGGAGCAGAGCAACAAGAGGAAAGAGTTACTTGATTAAGGTGACAGGATTATGGGGACACACATACACACATAATAGGGCACAGGACTAGGGTTATCTACATCGGCAGCACTGACAGAGGCAGCCAGGGTTAAAAATGATGCCCCAAAGGCCAATAAGTTGAAGTGAGGTTGAGATAATCCTCAGTATTAGACGTTCAATCCAAACTCCAAAGGGATGGAGAGTAGAAATGGATCCTAGGAGATTCAGTTCCAGAGTTAGTTAAGATGTTGGACAATCACTTACTCTGTGGAAATTTTAGGGAGCAGGCTGGCAGGAACTGGGTAGCCCCAGGCTGCTGTTTTTCCAAGCAGGACTTCAGTCATAAAGAGAAATAGCACAAAGTGGGCCATTAAGAGAGAACATAATGGGGAAGTTCAGAAACTCAAACTCTGCACAAAGACCTAGGGCTCATCCCTAGATTCCAGGTCTGGCTGGCAGCAGAGGAGGCACAGAATGATCAGGTTCCCAGAGGTAGATATATGGGAAACATAATTTATCTTTACCTTTTCCGTTTTTTTTTCTTTTACATTAATTTATTTATTTTGACAAAAAGAGAGCATGAGTGGGGGAGGGGCAGAAAGAGAGAAGGAGAGAGAGAGAGAGAGGGAAAGAGAGAATCCCAAGCAGGCTCCACACTGTCAGTGCAGGCTCCGTGCAAGGGGCTTGATCTCATGGACCATGAGATCATGACTTGAGCCAAGACCAAGAGTCAGATGCTTAACCAACTGAGACACTCAAGAGCCTCTAGCTCTACCTTTTTCTTTTGCCTGAATATGCCAGCTGGGCCTGTTGGTGGTTTTAGAGCCAATGACTGAGGAAAAACAAGAGCAGAAATGAGACAGAGTGACACTTAAATCACACAGTGGTTTGGATTCTCCTTTGATCACAGTAATGGTTAGAATATAGCACAAATATTCTATTTAATTCCAATGAGCATGATTCCCATAAAAATTACACTTACTTTGAAATTACCAATACAAAATGAGGCTTTTTTTCTATAACATTTAAAATGGAGTACCAGATATGACATTTTAAAAGATAGCACAAGGAATTAAATAAAAACTTTTTTTTTTCTCAACGTTTTTATTTATTTTTGGGACAGAGAGAGACAGAGCATGAACGGGGGAGGGGCAGAGAGAGAGGGAGACACAGAATCGGAAACAGGCTCCAGGCTCTGAGCCATCAGCCCAGAGCCTGACGTGGGGCTTGAACTCACGGAGCGCGAGATCGTGACCTGGCTGAAGTCGGACGCTTAACCGACTGCGCCACCCAGGTGCCCCTAAATAAAAGCTTTTTAAAGGTTCAGCTCAACCAAAAATCTCAGAATAGTACAAAGCCAGGAGGTACAGATACAGCTGCAGAAATCCTCCCTTTTACAACATTCCTAACAACAGGGGCTCCTGGGTGGCTCAGTCTGACTTCAGCTCAGGTCATGATCTCATAGTCTGTGGGTTTGAGCCCATCATCAGGTTCTGTGCTGACAGCTCTGAGCTTGGAGCCTGCTTTGGATTCTGTGTCTCTCTCTCTGCCCCTCCCCCACTCATGCTCTGTCTCTCTCTCCCTCAAAACTAAACATTAAAAAAAATTAAAATTAAAAAAACATTCCTAACAACAGTAATCCAACCTATTTATGAACCCCGTGAAATGCCATATATAGCATAGCCCTTTTCATTTTTGGCAGTTTCAATTACTAAAATATTTTTTCTTTTTTGAAGCAAAATCTGTCCCCCACTAAGGATAGTTTGCAAGGCATTCTTTTCCTTCCTTGGGTGAAATCATTCAAATATAGGTTAGAAGTTTACCTGGTTTACCTACTGCATTTATTTTATTTATTTTATTTTTTTTTGACAGAGAGAGAGAGAACAGGAGAGGGGCAGAAGAAGAAGGACTGAGGGAGAGAGAGATCTTAAGAAGCCTCTCCTCCCTAGCACAGAGGCTGACATGGGGTTTGATCTCATGACCCATGATGGTGAGATCATAACCTGAGCTGAAATTAAGAGTTGGTCACTTAACTGACTGAGCTACCCAGGTTCTCCTACCTACTGCATTTTTAAGCTTACTTTTAAGCTTACTTTTAAGCTTTATATGCCTTAAAACATCTTTTAAGACAGTATTATGGGAGTGGCTGGGTGGCTCAGTTGGTTAGGTGACCAACTCTTGATTTTGGCTCAGGTCATGATCTCATGGTTCATGAGTTCAAGCCCTGTGACAGGCTCTGTGCTAACAGCACGTAGCCTGCTTGGGATTCTTTCCCTCTCTCTCTCTGTCCCTCCCCCACTCTTGCTCTTTCTCTCTCTCTCAAGATAAATAAACATTAAAAAAAAAAAAACAGGATTGTGTACCTTCCAAATCTAAATGCAAATTAATGATGACAAAGGAGTATTTTATATTATGGATGTACCAAACTAACATTCTCCAAAGCTAGGATGATTTTAATAGAGCATAATATTAAACCCAATCAATTGTTACAGCTATTTTTCAAGCAACACGATTGAGTTAACATTTAATTCTGCACAAAGAAATCACATGCTTAATACAAAAGCTCTTTCCCTCGTAAAAACAGTGGATGTATGGGGCACGCTCTCTGTCTCTTAAAAATGAATAAACGTTAAAAAAAAGCGTATGTATGTAGAGTGTCTATTTTGAGGAAGAGAGTCACTGTGTTTATGTTGTGCTAAATAAATAGCCCACATTCTTAATATAAATTTCAATCCGGGTATGGTATACTTGATGCAGATTTAAACATCACCAAAATATATGAAGTATGCTTTAATCAACAAAGTGAAATGTACTTTTATGTCCCACCAGAGCAGAGCATTTCTATCAAGCTACTACAGAGATCACAACGTGGAACTCTCAAAGCTACTGCACAGACTGGGGCAGCCTCTGCCATCCTGGCTCAGACAGGAGCTGCAGAAAGTGAGATAGCACTGAGAAAACTCCTTGAGAATCCATCTTCTACGTGACATTCACCTTTCCCAAAGCTTCCAGAAGCTACCAAAAGGCTGTTTAAAAATATACCTCTTCAAATGAGAAAAAAGAACAAAGTTCCTTCCATGTGCTGGCATGTGGATGATTAGGGGGGAAAAAAAAGAAAAGAAAAAATATCTGTTATGAGCCTTGAGGCCTATGGCCTTTCTCTTAATCCATATCTGAGCCTGTGGGATTATTGTAGACTACTGTGCACACATGTGGAAGTCAACTGCAACCAATATAAGTATCGAACACAAATGCAGAATTGTCCATTTCATAGTAATATTTACTGTTTTATATATCAACTAAGATTGTGTCTCTGTAGGTTTTTAGAACACTGTTTGCCTGTATGATGTTTTCTTATTCTTTGATTCTATAAAGTGTCCTACAAAACAAGAAGCAAAAGAAACATCACAATGTAGCATAAAATGCCAAAGGCATAATACCCATGAAAAATGCTTGCCAAGATATAAATCCACTGAATATTTAGAAAGAATTGTAAATGACCATTTGTGCTAGATCAGAGAGTGGAAAGGTTATGTATGAGGTTTATGTGCATCAAAATAAAAAGATAAGTGCTATAGCAAAACAAAAGTGATTTTTCATACACATACTCTAGTGCATTTATGTAAAAATTAATGACTCCTCTGTCATAATGTAATTGTTATACTGAGATACATTGTAAAGCCATTGAGAGGTGTATGGAAACACACTGAGTATACCAAAACAGTAAATAATAATGCAAAGTGTACTCACTGAATCCTCTAAAAGGGAGAAATTATAGGGGTCTCAAGATATATTATTGACAATTTAAATCCTCTTTTTGTGAGCTACAAATCTACTCCAATAGTCCTCACTGGTTCTGCAGAAATACTTGCACAGAATGTGAGGGATATGTCATCTACAGAAACATACTGACTTTTAAAAGTGAATAACTTTTTTAAAAATTTTCCCCAGAACAAAATCTATTAAAGGAAAACTAAGCACAGTGTCTCTAGATGATATGTTATTTATTTACTTTTAAATTATAGAAAAACTACATTTTTCCAGAGAGTTTAAAATGAAATTGTGATATAGAGATTTGTAACAAAAAAAAACCCCACTGACATATGATTTATAATCTGATATTTCCCATGATACTTTCAATATAAGGCAGAAAAAAATAAGCAGGGCTAAGTCCCATTTTTTAAAGAATATTTGGTGTATTCTCTTGTGGAGGACAATAAAACATAGTTAAATTTATGGATTATCTACTAAATTAAATAGAGGAGGTACAACAATGAGGTAGACATGATTCCTAAAATATATTTACGCTTAAGTTTTAAATGATCATATGACTAATCTTAAAAAAAAAGAATCATACTTATTGACCTCTGCTTATATTTACTTAATTTTTAAATTCACTATACACATAAAAAAAATCAAGTAGTACATAAATTCCCTGCTATGAGTATATAAGCTTTTAAAAATATTATGAAAAGTATGATCAAAAGAAAAAAAAAAAAAGATACCCAAGGAAAAGCTACAACCCAAATATTTTCCTTGTCATTACAATGTGTAAAACTAAACTCTATCAATTATGCTAATTAAAAACAAATTTTGAGATCCTTCCACTTACTACAAATTTGTTAAATTACATTATAATTATTAATTAAATATTTTTTAAAGTTTTATGTACCCAAATGATACACTCATTTTTTAACAAACAAGCTAATAGCCAAAAGAAATGGAGAAAGAACAAGTTTTTAAGGCCCCTACAGTAAAAGAAAATCAGAGTCATTTGGACAAATATGGTAAACAGTCTCCATGCTTACTGCTGCCTTTCTTAAAGCAGCACTTGCCCAGCATGGTAGGGAAATGAGTGTAGTCTTTCCACTCCACTAATTTAAGAAAATTGGCTTGAGAGGGGCATGTGTGGTGAGAACAGGCCCCAGCAGTTACATATGGTATCGTGCTTTTATTTTGACAACATTTCTACTTGATAAAAACAGAAAAAGAAAAACTGATACATTTATGTTTTAATGATGAGATGTGCATTTAAATTTCTAAACAAAGCTGCTAATGGCATGATTTTGTCTAGGTAAACTGAGTTAGCTCTACAGCCCACCCTTTAAGATAAATGTTAAAAAAAAAAAAAAAAACCCTACTGGATGATTGTATAATGAAAGAAAAAGGAAGAGGTCATACCAAAATTGACTCATTCACAGTACAGGTATTATGCTGTCCATAGAAGCAAACTTTTGAAAGAATTCTTGACCACTCAATGTATCTTGGAGGCAACATCAAATTCTAGAGGACATACATACTTTCTACATTATATACTCTGGCTGATTATTACACTATTCTAAAAGTAACAAATACATACGAGAAAAGAATGAGAGCTAATGTGATTTAAAACTAGCTTTGTATAGAATTCCTTTTTCATTGCTTAAAATTGGAACTTCCTTAGGAAGAAATGAAATGGTTATTTTAATGTTTATAGCTATGATATTCTTGTCATTCACATTGAATGAAAATTACTGGAAACATTTTTTCTCTGAGTTTTTTAAAATAAAAAACCTGGATATAATTCTGATAGTAGCATGGTACCTCATATATACAACAATAAACTGTGATAAGAAAATGAGGAGCTTGGGCCTGATGATTTTAGGTAATAAGTACATATTTGATTGTTTGTGTTTGCCTGGGACAGAGTGGGAGGTGGTTATAAAACACAGGTGCCACCAATATAACTCAAAATGGAAGGATGCATAAGAAACCTCCAATTAGGAAATAAGTAAGTTTATTTTTAATAATATAACCTCCCACAGATCCTTCTAATCAATATTAGTGATTTTTTTTTTTTTTTAGTTCTAATAGAAATAAAGCAACTCCTAGGGACACCCATGGGATCCTAGAGTAAGGGAATAAGAGAAACACACATGAGAACCTGAATGATTACAACATTTTTTACTCCCAGCACTCTGGTCTGCTTCCGACAAATGGGCTCCTTTCTTTAGAGCTTTAAAAGGTGTTAGCTAGTCTCTCTTTTATTAAAAATCTGTCAAAACAAACAATGTCTGGTAAGAGAGAAAGAAAGAAAGAAAGAAAGAAAGAAAGAAAGAAAGAAAGAAAGAAAGAAAGAAAGAAAGAAAGAAAGAAAAAAAAAAAAAAGAAAAGAAAAGAAGGGAGGGAGGGAGGGAGGAAGGGAGGAAGGAAGGAAGGAAGGAAGGAAGGAAGGAAGGAAGGAAGGAAGGAAGGAAGGAAAGGAGGGCGGGAGAAAGTGGAGGGAGTTAACCACATTTTCCACAAACATTTTCTTCTCTATTCCAGCCCTTTCTTTTCTAGATATCAGATTTTCTCATGTTGTAACTCACCCTATCACCCCCATCTACATACACCAATTGATTTCTGCATAGGTTTGTCTCCCACACACACAGTTCTCCAGTCTGGAATACATCTGACCTCCCTATTTTCTGTCTATATGTGTCATCCTATGTTCCATCTACTCCAGGCCCAACTAGTGACTGGTTAATAAACCAACCCCATCAACATTAGTGGCTTATAATGAATTAGAACTTTATGCTTTCCAGAAATATCAGTACTATAATTTCTAAGGGATATGTTTTAACCTGAAGTCTCTAACTAATGGGGAAGCACTGAACTGCTCAAATATTTTGGTACAAAGGAATTTCTCCAATTTCAAATTACACTCTATAGTTGACTTCTATTTTGCACAAGTGGCTCTGCTTGGTTACCACCTACAACATAACTGCTGCCTTCTACCTGCCCACCACACCCCGGGCACACACACGATCCCCCAAATAGTTGGCAGTCATGGAAAGAACAATGACTACTTGTGGTGGATAATCCTTAAGAAATTATTTGTATTGGCTAGAAATGTTTACCTTCTCTTCACTTACTTTACCTAAGAGAAGACTAAATTTCAAAAGATAGAGCCATGTCTTGGTCACGCCAACATTTATTCCATTCCCAAGAATACCAAGACTCTACTTTCAGTATACCACTCACCTGT
This sequence comes from Felis catus, assembly GCF_018350175.1. NCBI lineage: Eukaryota > Metazoa > Chordata > Mammalia > Carnivora > Felidae > Felis > Felis catus. Next base: position 105,225,772 of record NC_058371.1, on the reverse strand, counting down.
GGCCAAGGGTACCTAACAGCATTTGGGGGCCACTTCCCACCACCCAGTGCTACCACTAGTTCTTGCCATTTATTGTCCTCAATTTGTTGTCTATAAGAGTTCTCTATACATTCACTGCTGTTAAGAAATGTCACAAAGAATTTATTCAGTTATGTATTACTATATGAAATTTATTTTTTAACCTCTCCTTGCACCTTCATCCATTGATCCTATATGAATCTTAATCTTAATCTTTGAGTTTCTATAATTTCTCAGCCTATTCCTAAAAGTTATAAATACAAAGACAGTAAATCACTAAAATTGGAACCCACTATATTTTCACCATCTCCTTTGGAGCATCTCTTAGAGAAAGTGATTTTGACTAGTGTCAATAAGTATTTAAGAAAGACATTTACTTGCCAGATTTAGGCAAATATTCTATTTGCCCAGCAAACCCTTTCAAGGAAATAAAAGCAAATTTCACAAATTCATTACTCGCAGCATAAAGTCTCCAAGATATTGTTAGGAAGAATGTATTTACCCACATTTTATCATACAGAAACTGAATTAAACTTAATGAAATGTGAAACATTTCCAAAACACACAGGATCTGTGACAAACCTTACATAAAACTGTCTACATCAAGCTGCTTCTTGGTTAGGAGGGAATAAATTAAGTACAGGAAATGCCTGCTGTCTACATATCTGATGCCAAAATGCTCTATTTCAAATCAATAACAAATGGATACCAGATCTTGCTTTTAAATATTATGCATAATTTATACAGTTGGACCAGAGAAGGTTGGTCTTCTTTTCTCTATTTGGTAAATAATATTCTGAATCTTAGTTTTTTTTTAATTTCAACCACTTTAAACAGAAATGGAATTTCAAAACGTTGTATATTTCTAGGGCTCTAATGTATCTTTTTAGAACTTAATTAATGTCCTTCAAAGCAAACAAAACTTTTAAAGGTGCACAAAACATACCATCAGAAAATAAAGTCTACATCATATGAAAATGAATATGTTCACAAACTTTTCAGAAGCTAAAGATTATAATTTTAAAAATAATAAAAGGTGATGAAAATATAATATTGACAAATTCTCACTCCCATCTGTGATCAACTTGATAAAGCCATATTGTTTCTATCCCGAATTAATTATAGGGATGTCCTTGGTGCAACTAGAATAGCAAAGAATATAGACTGGATGTAATCCAATATCTGTTCTTAACTAAATAACATTGGATAAGTCACTTTTCCAATTGGGGTCTCAATTTCCCTGTCTGTTAATGGAAGTCAAATGTGATCACTGTAAACCAATTTTCCCCTTGTTTTGTTTTCTCATCACTTTTTATAACATTTGACTCTCCCTGTCTCTCACACATTATGCCAACGCGCAGAAGCCATGAATTATCTAGGTGGTAATATTGCACGCAGAGATTGGGTCTGGGAAGCTCAACTTCTCGTTCCTCACTTTTTTTTGGAGAACACTCTGGTTTGCTTTTGGCCTGTGGTAAGTTCAGCAGAAATCTATGTTTAAGTACATTATTAAAGCCACAAACATAACAAAAAGAGCTTAGAAACAAAAACAAAAATTATGGATTTTGGAATTATAGAATAATGGAGATAATCAACAGAACGTGAACAGAAAAGGTAAAAGCGAGTTACCTTTAATAAATGGGACTAGAGACCACCAGGGTGGCTCAGTCGGTTAAGTGTCCAACTTTGGCTTGGGTCATGATCTCCCGGTTAGTGAGTTTGAGCCCCGCATTGGGCTCTGCACTGACAGCTCATAACCTGGAGCCTGCTTTGGATTCTGTGTCTCCCTCTCGCTCTACCCCTCCCCCACTCGCACTCTGTCTTTGTCTCTCTCTCAAGAATAAATAAGCATTAAAAAAATAATAATTAATAAATAAAAAAATAAGACTAGAGTATGGGATGAGGGAGAGATATTTGAATTTTTATTTCCAAATGTGTATACTATTTTTATCAGAACAATAATAATCTTTCATTAAAAAAAAAAGTCTAAATATTCAGGTCCAATAGTGGCCAATTTGCTGGGACCATCACAGAGGAAGAGCTCCAAGCAGCAGCTGGCTTCAGCATCAGATACTGGATGATATCCAGGAGATTAATAGTTAAGACCTATGTCATGGTGCATAGCCTTACTTAGTACAGTAGTAAGATGGTTCTTAAAGTATAGTCTGTGGACCTGTGGGAGAACCAAGTCCCCTTCATGGGATCTGCAAGACCAAACCTATTTTCATAATAATACTAATTTATTATATTCTTTTGTCATTGTATTGATTTCCCCCCCTAATTTTGCAATAGCAATAATGGGTAAAACTGCTGGTGCTTTAACATAATCCAAGGTAGTGACATCAATCTGTACTTGTAGTCATTTTATTCTTCACTATCACACATTCATTAAAAAAAAAAAAAAGTCAGCTGCACTTAAGAATGCCCTTGAGGAAGAGGTAAGAATTATTAATATTATTAAATTTCAACCTTGAGTACCTGTCTTTTTAATATTTGCTGTGACAAAATGTAGAGTATGCCTAGAGCGTTTCTGTCACATATTGAAGTAGATCGTTGTCACAGAAAAGCACTTGAGCAACTGAGTTGCAAACTGAACTAGCTACTTTATTTTTTTTTTTAATTTTTATTCAATATATTTAAACTAAAAGAAAACTAGCTACTTTATTTGCGGAGCATCATCTTTACTTGAAAAACTAACTAACAGAGAATTGTGGTTATGTAGACTTGAGTAACCGGCAGACATTTGTTTTGAAAATGAACAAAGTGGGCCTGTCCGTTCAAGGAAAACAAATGACCGTACTTATTGCCAATGATAAAATGTGAGCTTTCAAGTGAAAATTAGAATTTTGTAGAACTTGTATCTGCTACTTGTAACAGCAGACTAATATTTAAATAATTTTTCTGATGAGATTGATAGTGATATTAACAAATATTATTTCCTAATATTATATAATGAAATGTATCAACAGTTGAAAGATCTGCATAACTTGGTGAACCAATATTTTCCAAATGACCATTGCATGAGGTTACAGAATCATTGCATATGGTACATCATTATAACAGTAAAAGATCAATTCTTAGGGTAAGGCAAACTAATAGTTTTAAATGTAGCAGAACATGAAAAGCTCATTGATTTGGTTTCAAATTCTACATTACAAATATCCTTTAAGAAAATATCACTTATCAAGTTTTAGTGTAGTATCAAGGAAAAATATATACAATATCTGAAAACTCCATAAATATACATTTCCTTTCCCAAGTACATATTTACATAAGGTCAGGTTTTCTTCATATACTGTGGGGAATAAGTTTAGGAATTCCCTGAGCTTGCACCAATGGGTTAACAACGCTTAGTGCAGAAAGCGGCCACAGGGCAAAAGTACCCCCAGCTAGAACAAAAGTATAGAGCAGGAAGCCATTTCCACAGGAGGAAAGCACCCAAGAATAGGTAAACAGGTAAACAGGGTGAAAAACCGCTGCAGCAGGGTGAAATTGCCTGGAACTAACTAGCAAAAAAAAAAAAAAAAAAAAAAAAAAAAAATTCCTTATTGACCCTGAGGTAGCATGCTCTATCTATCTTATCCCCTAGGCAAGTTAAGATAAACAGACACAGTGCCTGGTGCCTGCCATAAACAACCACCTTCTCAGTGCCAGGATTTTGTTTTATATTGACCCAAAACCCTAACACCACATACCTTCAAAACCCCCTTTCTCTCACACACTTGAGTTAATAATCACTGTTTCATTGTCTCTTTCAGCATGTCCACCACGTTTGTAAGCCTTCTGATCCTAATAAATACGGAGCAAGGACCCTTACTTGGGGCTCTTGTCTTCTCCCAGACATTAGCCTCTCTCGTATTCAATTCTGTGTCCGCTCTCTTGCTGGACAAGAGAGAACTCCAGATGCAAAGTCTGGGACAATATACTTCAACAAAAACAATGTATCAAAATGGGTTGAAAGCAAAAATAAATACAAGTATCCAGCTGTATTCTATTAAGCTAAACATTAAAGAGATTTGCAAATGCCACTATTTTTTTGTTGTTGTTGTTGTTGTTGTTTTGGAAAACAGTTATTTTTCTTTGAAACTATGATCTTATAATGGATTTGCTCTTGTTACTTTTAAATTATTAATACTTTTTAATTCCTCAATTTTAATTTCTAATACAATAAATATTGATAGATATAACCCTTATAAATAAAAGCCCTTTGGAGTCCTCATAATATTTTAAAATGTAAAGGGATCCTCAGACCAAAAAGTGTGAGAGCTGCTGGCATAGGAGTTGGAAGTAATTTAAGTATCGAAGGCCAAGATTTATACCATTAAACAATAAACTAGAAAAAAATAGATGGAAAGCCAGGCTACATCTCCTATCACCTTCCCATTCCACTACCAGACTGGAAGTTTCCTGGATGGAAATTAAAAAATACTAGAAAGGGGAAAGAGAGATGTATACATAAGAATGAGTTTCTTCTCCCCCTGTCCTTTCTCCTTGCCACTCAAGTGAGTTTTGAAAATGAAAGGACGAGAGATCTGAGAATCCAAAAGTAAAGAAAGCTGTGCCCTACTTTCTAAAACTCTGCAAAGCAGCAACCTCCTCTATGTGCTCTGCCCACCAATAGTGTGGGAGCAAAATAGTTAAACTAACACATGGTGTTCTAAGCATATATGATCTAGAATGGCACAGCTTCCACAGTGGCACAAGAGAACATATAAAAGTTCCCATTCTCTATGGAAGTTGCAGAAATCACTAACAGGCCTTTAGATCCAAAGGGAGTGGGCAGCTATAACCGGGAGGACACCTAACAACCTGCCCAGACTGATGACTGTAGGGATGGGAGGAAAATGGAAGCTAGAAGCCACTTACCAAAGACGGAACTTGATAAGGTTCATCCAATGCCAGCATAGGACAGATGACAGCTGAGGCCCAGATATCACCCTCTCACTTCATGTCCATTGTCATGACTACCTTGGGAAGAAAGGAAGAGAAAAATCCTGAATTTGACTGGGCTTTCCTAAAATAGACTTTAAAGTTCCTAGTGATGAAATGTATCTCAAATAGGGACAGTTATTGAAAACTACATTTCTGCACAGGTTGTGGATTATGGGACTTATACCTACTATATAATAATTATATCCCAGGTTCAATTAGCAACAATGGAGACTCGGGGAAAACAGAAGTGACAGCCAGAGTCGAGACTATTGATAGACGCAGCCTCAGTTAAGAAGAGTTGGAGTAGGCATAACGATGTAGTAGGTTTGAATCTGCAGACAGAGCACATCTGCAGATTCTGATCTTCCTCCAAAGTAATCTGCTCCATTCTGTGGTGAACACACAGTTAGAGTCATGCCCTTATATAATATTGCCTTGAGAGTCGGTGGAATCTGTAAATAGGATAGTCACTCTCTCGATTAGCACATCCTACATTCAATCTGTCAAGAAATTCTATTGGCTCTATCTTCAGTTCTATCCAAAACCTACCCTTTCTCGGCATCTCCACTGCTGCCACTCTGTTCTGCGATAACATCATCTTTACCTTGGATATCTTCCCTGCTTCCGTCCCTGTCCGCTATAATCTACTGTCACTAAACACCCAAAAGAAACCTTCTTACAAATTAAGTCAGAGCAATCTTCTACTAAAAATCCTGCAATATGGGGCACCTGGGTGGCTCAGTTGGTTGAGCATCCAACTTTGGCTCAGGACATGATCTCATGCTTCATGAGTTCGATTCCTGCATCAGGCTCTCTGTCATCAGCACAGAGCCTGCTTCAGATTCTCTGTACCCCTCTCTCTGTGCTCCACCCCCACTTGCACTCACTCTCTCACAAAAATAAACATTTTTTTAAAAAATCCTGTAATAGCCCACCTTTCCAGTCAGAGTACAAATTACATAATCTGACATCCATTGCCTTTATGACCTTAGCTCTTCTTCCCCCTCTCTCATTATGCAACAGTTGCACTGACTTCTTTGCTTACTATTTTAAAGCCTTTGTACTGACATGTCCCCAGATATCCACATAGCTAACTCCTGAAATTTATTTGTGTCATTGCTCATATGTCATCTTTTTAGTAAGATGACAGCCTTACATATAAAATTTTCATTCTTTTTCCTCCTTCCCTCTGCATTCCTGATTCCCATTATCCTAATTTTATTTTTTACCATTATATTTATAATCTTATAACTGTATAATTTACTGATTTTATTACATCTTCTAGTTCTACAGTGCTCAAAGAAGTTTCTTTAAAACATTTTTTTTTCATTTTATTTATTTTTGGGAGAGACAGAGCACAAGTGGGGGAGGGGTAGAGAGAGAGACAGAATCTGAGCAGGCTCCAGGCTCTGAGCTCTCAGCACAGAGCCCAACACGGGGCTCAAACCCACAAACCATGAGATCATGACCTGAGCCAAAGTCAGATGTTTAACCGGCTGAGCCACCCAGGCGCCCCTCAAATAAATTTCTTGAAGGCAGGTGTATTTGTTTTCTTATATCAATGTACCCCCACAATTATGTATCTAGTCTCTGACACACAATAGGTGTTCAATAAATACTTTGTCGAATGAATTAATTTAGAAATAAAAACTGGGAAAGGAAAAAAGACAAAGGGTGATAATTTAAAATTGCATACTTTCGGGGCGCCTGGGTGGCGCAGTCGGTTAAGCGTCCGACTTCAGCCAGGTCACCATCTCACGGTCCGCGAGTTCGAGCCCCGTGTCGGGCTCTGGGCTGATGGCTCAGAGCCTGGAGCCTGTTTCCGATTCTGTGTCTCCCTCTCTCTCTGCCCCTCCCCCGTTCATGCTCTGTCTCTCTCTGTCCCCAAAGTAAATAAACGTTGAAAAAAAAAATTTAAAAAAATAAAATAAAATAAAATAAAATTGCATACTTTCTTACATTTAAGTGTTAGAAAAAAAATACAAATCAACACACAAACACAAATTTGATTAAGATATTTCCCTAATCATGCAAAATTTTACAATTCTAGGACTTTCTTCAAAATGACAATAAATTAATTTAGACTTTAAATAATAATGAATTCCTAATAAAGAATTAAAATTAGCAAAATAATGTTTAAACAGACACCAAAAAACCCCTAACCTTTTTATTTTATTTTATTTTAGAGAGAAAGAAAGAGAAAAAAACATGCATGTGAGCTCAGAAGAGGCACAGAGAGAGATGGAGAGAGAGAATCTCCAGCAGGCTCCATGCTCAGCATGGACTCCGACATGGGGATCAATCCCATGACCCTGGGATCATGACCTGAGCCAAAATCAATAGTTGGTCGCTTAACCGACTAGGCCACCCAGGCACCCCACCCCTACCCTTTAAATGGTGCTATTTGGGGGTGCCTGGGTGGCGCAGTTGGTTAAGCATCCGACTTCAGCCAGGTCACAATCTCGCGGTCCGTGAGTTCGAGCCCCGCGTCAGGCTCTGGGCTGATGGCTCAGAGCCTGGAGCCTGTTTCCGATTCTGTGTCTCCCTCTCTCTCTGCCCCTCCCCCGTTCATGCTCTGTCTCTCTCTGTCCCAAAAATAAATAAACGTTGAAAAAAAAAATTTTAATGGTGCTATTTGCCAGATTATTCCTATAAATTTTCAATAACAATACTAAAAAGGGAAGTACTGCTGGCTTCCTTTTATAGATGAAGAAACAGGATGGAAATGTAGATTACTTTCCTAAGGTCACACAGGAAGCAAACTTAAAGATTTGAGCCCAGATTTATATTTATCTTATACCCGGTATCATTCTTCTTCCTTTATAACACAACACTAATTAAGAATGTGGACTCTGAGGGGCGCCTGGGTGGCTCAGTCGATTAAGCGTGGGCTCAGGTCATGATCACACGGTTCATGAGTTTGAGCCCCACATTGGGCTCTGTGCTGACAGCCCAGAGCCTGGAGCCTTCTTTGGATTCTTTGTCTCCCTCCCTGTCTGCCCCTCCCCTGCTCGTACTCTGTCTCTCTCTGTCTCTCTGTCTCTCTGTCTCTCTGTCTCTCTCTCTCTCTCCAAAATAAATAAAACGTTAAAAAAAGAAAAAAGAAAAAAAGAATGTGGACTCTGAGCCAGTCACACTACACTCAAAACCCAGATCTAACCTTAGATTATTTCTATTATTTCTCTGTGCCTCAATTTACTCATCTGTTAAATGGAAATAATAAGAGTATCTCTTCATACAATAAGAGTATATCCTCACGAAATGAGTTAATAAGTATATAAGTATTCAATAAACATTAGCTATTACCATTATCATTGATTATTACCTATTGAAGCAATAACAAATAATTGCTCTTTTCAGAACCCCTTTTGTGTCTCTTCATTTTGTATAATTTTCCTTAGACCTTCTCAGTCATTACTGTCCAGTGCCCTAAAGAATAATGAGTGTTCAAGGGGCACCTGGGTGGCTCAGTCAGTTAAACATCTGACTCTTGATCTCTGCTCAGGTCATGATCTCACTGTTTGTGGGATCAAGCCCCATGTCAGGCTCTGTGCTGACCATGTGAAACCTGCCTAGGATTCTCTCTCTCTCTGCCCTCTGCTGTTTGTACTCTCTCTCTCAAAATAAATAAATAAACATTAAAAAAAAGAAGAAGAAGAAGAATGAGTGTTCAAAATTCTTATTGCTAGGGTGCCTGAGTGGCTCGGTCAGTTAAGTGTCAGACTTGATTTTGGCTCAGGTCATGATCTTGTGGTTTGTAACATCAAGCCCTGCATTGGGCTCTGAGCTGACAGCTTGGAGCCTACTTGGGATTCTCTCTCTCTCTCTCTCTCTCTCTCTCTCTCTGCCCTGCCCCCACTAGTGCTCTTGCACTCTTTAAATAAGTAAACTTAAAAAAAAAAGTCTGCCCACATCTTCGTCCTCCC